>NC_135989.1:16334790-16479790 GCF_053455715.1 Rhinoraja longicauda
AAAAGCTCAAAGATTCCACCAGTGTGTTGGAGAACACAGAGGGAATATTCTTGGTATCTAACAATTCTTGGCCCAAAAGAAAAGAAAACATCCCAGAAAATTAAAGAAACAGTATCAGGATCAGAAGAAAATAGGAGAAGGAGTGGACCACTCGGCCCATCCATCCTACCCCAACATTCAATATAATCGTGGCAGATCTATGTTGACCTCAACACCCCTTCCAGAAATAAGTGCGACCCGGTGGCGCAGTGGTAGAGTTGCTACCCCACAGCGCCGGAGACCCGGGTTCGATCCTGGCCTCGGGTGCTGTCTGTGCGGAGTTTGTACGTTCTCCCCGTGACCCGCAGAACAAGGGGCCACAGTTTAAGAATAAGGGGTAGGCCATTTAGAACGGAGATGAGGAAGAACTTTTTCAGTCAGAGAGTGGTGAAGGTGTGGAATTCTCTGCCTCAGAAGGCAGTGGAGGCCAGTTCGTTGGATGCTTTCAAGAGAGAGCTGGATAGAGCTCTTAAGGATAGCGGAGTGAGGGGGTATGGGGAGAAGGCAGGAACGGGGTACTGATTGAGAGTGATCAGCCATGATCGCATTGAATGGCGGTGCTGGCTCGAAGGGCTGAATGGCCTCCTCCTGCACCTATTGTCTATTGTCTATTGCACCTCACCCTGGAGACAGGGTCTGGATTGAGTGGATTGGAACTGTTTGCAGTAGAGATTGGAAGAATGTGAGAAGATAACAATGGCACATTGGCGCAGCTGGTAAAGACCCGGGTTCGATCCTGACTACGGGTGCTGTCTGTATGGAGTTTGTACGTTCTCCCCGCGACCACGTGGGTTTCCTCCGGGTGCTCTGGTTTCCTCCCACATCCCAAAGATGTGCAAGCTTGTAGGATAATTTACTTCCATGTAGGATGTGAAACTGGGATGACATGGAACTCGTGTATGGGTGATTGTTTGTTTAACATGGACTCGGTGGGCCGAAGAGCATGTTTCCATACTGTATCTCTAAACTAAACTAAAACTAAATTAAACAACAAAGAGATCAAATGGGTTAAAGGGGAGAGATCATCTTTGATCTCTTGTCTTCACATCTTACCTTTCCATATTTCTAGACCTTCTCCCTTGACACTCAGTCTGAAGAAGGGTCTTGACCGAAACGTCACCCATCCCTTCTCTCCAGAGATGCTGCCTGTCCCGCTGAGTTACTCCAGCATTTTGTGTCTATCTCCGGTGTAAACCAGCATCTGCAGTTCCTTCCTCCACAGTGTGTTGTTAATTACTGTCAGTCAGTTGACGTCGAATCAGATCTGGTCAGTAAACTGTCTGCAACGCACTCACACACCTGGCTATGTTGAAAGACTGGAGCGACTAGGCTTGTATACACTGGAATTTAGAAGGATGAGAGGAGATTTATCGAAACGTATAAGATTATTAAGGGGTTGGACACGTTAGAGGCAGGAAACATGTTCCCAATGTTGGGGGAGTCCAGAACCAGGGGCCACAGTTTAAGAATAAGGGGTAGGCCATTTAGAACGGAGATGAGGAAAAACTTTTTCAGTCAGAGAGTTGTGAATCTGTGGAATTCTCTGCCTCAGAAGGCAGTGGAGGCCAATTCTCTGAATGCATTCAAGAGAGAGCTGGATAGAGCTCTTAAGGATAGCGGAGTCAGGGGGTATGGGGAGAAGGCAGGAACGGGATACTAATTGAGAATGATCAGCCATGATCACGGTGAATGGCGGTGCTGGCTCGAAGGGCCGAATGGCCTCCTCCTGCACCTATTGTCTATTGTCTATTGTCTAAACGCTCGCAACATTCGGCAAGTTCTCCTTCAACTGCCTTCACCTTCTCCAGATCAAAGAAGTAACCATGGGAATGCACACAGCCGCGAGCTAGCTATCTCCGTCTTTTTACAGGCCTCGACCTGCCGTGTATTTCCCGGCATTTTCTGCTTTTTTTTCTCCTTATAACATAAATCTCACGTGTCGTATTCGCACATCTGGACAGAATCTACAAATACCTGTCATAACCTCCCGACTGAGAGAATCTCTCCCGTGTTCAGAAGTTCAGAAGTCAAAGGAGCAGAGTTAGGCCATTCGGCCCATCAAGTCTACTCCGCCATTCAATCTGAAGAAGGGTCTCGACCCGAAACGTCACCCATTCCTTCTCTCCCGAGATGCTGCCTGACCTGCTGAGTTACTCCAGCATTTTGTGAATAAATACCGCCGTTCAATCATGGCTGATCTATCTCTCCCTCCTAACCCCATTCTCCTGCCTTCTCCCCATAACCCCCGACACCCGTACTAATCAAGAATCTATCTATCTCCACCTGAGGGGGGATCTTATAGAAACATATAAAATTCTTAAGGGGTTGGAGAGGCTAGATGCGGGAAGATTGTTCCCGATATTGGGGGAGTCCAGAACCAGGGGTCACAGCTTAAGGATAAGGGGGAAGTCTTTTAGGACCGAGATGCGAAAACATTTCTTCACACAGAGAGTGGCGAGTCTGTGGAATTCTCTGCCACAGAAGGTAGTTGAGGCCAGTTCATTGGCTATATTTAAGAGGGAGTTAGATGTGGCCCTTGTGGCTAAAGGGATCAGGGGGTATGGAGAGAAGGCAGGTACAGGATACTGAGTTGGATGATCAGCCATGATCATATTGAATGGCGGTGCGTACAGGCTCGAAGGGCCGAATGGCCTCCTCCTGCACCTATTGCCAATGTTTCTATATTATAAATACCCATTGACTTGGCCTCCACAGCATTCTTCGGCAATGAATTCCACAGATTCACCACCCTCTGACTAAAGAAATTCCTCCTCATCTCCTTCCTAAAGGCATGTCCTTTAATTATGAAGCTGTGCCCTCCCTCCCATCATAACCCAATCTCAAACAAACCTTCAGTCTGAAGAAGGGTCCTTTGTCTGTAGGAAGGAACTGCCGATGCTGGTTTACACCAAAGATAGACACAAAATGCTGGAGTAACTCAGCGGGACATCTCTCGAGAAAAGGAATAGTTGACGTTTTGGGGCGAGATGAAGGGTCTCGACCTGAAACATCACCTATTCCTATTCTTTGAAAGTCTCTTCATTGACTCCAAAGCACTTTGCAAAGTCTCAGAAAGGACATGAAAGGTGAGAAAAATGAGGAACTGCAGATGGTGGTTTACAAAATAAAGACACAAAGTGCTGGAGTAACTCAGCAGGCTATGCAACATCCTTGAAGATGTGTATGAAGGAACTGCAGATGCCAGTTTACACAAGATAGACACAAAATGCTGGAGGAACTCAACGGGACATGCAACATCTCTGGAGAGTAGGAAGGTACAGCAGGCAGTGAAGAAAGCCAATGGAATGTTGGCCTTCATAGCAAGAGGAGTTGAGTATAGGAGCAAAGAGGTCCTTCTGCAGTTGTACAGGGCCCTAGTGAGACCACACCTGGAGTATTGTGTGCAGCTTTGGTCTCCAAACATGAGGAAGGACATTCTTGCTATTGAGGGCGTGCAGCGTAGGTTCACAAGGTTAATTACCGGAATGGCGGGACTGTTGTATGTTGAACGACTGGAGCGACTGGGCTTGTATACACTGGAATTTAGAAGGATGAGACGGGATCTTATTGAAACATATAAGATTATTAAGGGATTGGACACGCTAGAGGCAGGAAACATGTTCCCGATGTTGGGGGAGTCCCGAACCACGGGCCACAGTTTGAGAATAAGGGGTAGGCCATTTAGAATGGAGATGAGGAAGCACTTTTTCATTCAGAGCTGTGAAGCTGTGGAATTCTCTGCCTCAGAAGGCAGTGGAGGCCAATTCTCTGGATGCTTTCAAGAGAGAGTTAGATAGAGCTCTTAAGGATAGCGGGGAGAAGGCAGGAACGGGGTACTGATTGTGGATGATCAGCCAGTGAATGGCGGTGCTGGCTCGAAGGGCCGAATGGCCTTCTCCTGCACCTATTGTCTATTTGTCTATTGTTTATTGAATGGGTGACGTTTCGGGTCGAGTTCCCTTGTTCAGAGATGTTTGGATCTTGGATAGGTGACGTTTTGGGTCGAGTTCCCTTGTTCAGAGATGTTTGGACCTTGGATAGGTGACGTTTTGGGTCGAGTTCCCTTGTTCAGAGATGTTTGGACCTTGGATAGGTGACGTTTTGGGTCGAGTTCCCTTGTTCACAGATGTTTGGATCTTGGATAGGTGACGTTTCGGGTCGAGTTCCCTTGTTCAGAAATGTTTGGATCTTGGATAGGTGACGTTTTGGGTCGAGTTCCCTTGTTCAGAAATGTTTGGATCTTGGATAGGTGACGTTTCGGGTCGAGTTTGTTCAGAGATGTTTGGATCTTGGATAGGTGACGTTTCGGGTCGAGTTCCCTTGTTCAGAGATGTTTGGATCTTGGGTTCGGCTATGAGGAGAGACTGAGCAGACTGAGGTTGTTTTCCCTGGAGCAGAGAAGGCTGAGAGGGGACATGATCGAGGTGTACAAGATCATGAGGGGCATAGATAAGGTAGATGGCGGGGAACTTCTTCCACTGGTGGAAGGTTCAACAATGAGGGGACATAGATACAGGGTAAGGGGAGGGAGGTTTCGGGGGGATGTGAGAAATAACTTTTTCACCCAGAGGGTGGTTGGAGTCTGGAACTCACTGCCTGGGGTGGTGGTGGAGGCGGGAACACTCACAACGTTTAAGAGGCATTTGTATGGGCACTTGAAATGCTACAACATTCAGGGCTACGGTCCAAATGCGGGAAAATGGGATTAAAATTAGACTGTGTTTTGGTAACAGGCGGCGCGGACACGATGGGCCGAAGGGGCTCTTTCTGTGCTGTAGGACTCTATGACTCTATGGATAGGTGACGTTTCGGGTCGAGTTTGTTCAGAGATGTTTGGATCTTGGATAGGTGATGTTTCGGGTCGAGTTGCCTTGTTCAGAAATGTTTAGATCTTGGATAGGTGACGTTTCGGGTCGAGTTCCCTTGTTCAGAGATGGCTGGATCTTGGATATGTGACGTTTCGGGTCGAGTTGCCTTGTTCAGAAATGTTTGGATCTTGGATAGGTGACGTTTCGGGTCGAGTTCCCTTGTTCAGAGTTGGCTGGATCTTGGATAGGTGACGTTTCGGGTCGGATGATCACGGGAATGAGGAAATGTTGTATCCTGCCAGCCTATTTCCAAGCACGCAACTCAAGGGGAAATGGGTCTTCCAGACAGAGGAACAACATGCCCTCCCAGCCTATTTCCCATCGGTAATTAATATCATCCTCAGCTGCACTATGCGAAAAAAAAAAATCCTTCTCCACCTCCGTTGCTATGGTGCTTGCTAACGAATTCTAATTTATTCATTAATGTTCCCTCATCCACTAAACAGTCCACTATACATAGGGATGTGCTCCAGTTCACAAAAAGGGATGCATCTGCATTTATTTGTTCAGTCGATTTAATTAACTGTGTCTGCACAAAAGTCAGAGCAGGAAGTTTATCTGTTACACGTCTCGCCATTGCCAACGGCTCCTAACACTTTTCCTAAATCACTCAGAATTAAAATATGCTGTTGCAAGGCAAGGATTCGCAGCTCACCCCCAAGTGGGATATGGAGCATCTCATCCGCATTTAATTGCAGTATTAAGGAACAGTTCTGATGGCTGACGATTGTCAGGTTCCTTGGGAAACGCACTTTGTGTTATTATTCTCAATGTGTCTGAACGGAACAACTCATACAACGTGAGGTCTTAGAGGATGGAGCAAGACCACGCTAGGACTGACCTACACAGTCCCAACCCGAAACGCCACCCATCCCTTCTCTCCAGTGATAGACAATAGACAATAGGTGCAGCAGGAGGCCATTCGGCCCTTCGAAACATTCAATGTGATCAATACTAATCATTCTCAATCAGTACCCCGTTCCTGCCTTCTCCCCATACCCCCTGACTCCGCTATCCTTAAGAGCTCTATCCAGCTCTCTCTTGAATGCATTCAGAGAATTGGCCTCCACTGCCTTCTGACAATAGACAATAGACAATAGACAATAGACAATAGGTGCAGGAGTAGGCCATTCAGCCCTTCGAGCCAGCACCGCCATTCAATGCGATCATGGCTGATCACTCTCAATCAGTACCCTGTTCCTGCCTTCTCCCCATACCCCCTCACTCCGCTATCCTTAAGAGCTCTATCCAGCTCTCTCTTGAAAGCATCCAACGAACTGGCCTCCACTGCCTTCTGAGGCAGAGAATTCCACACCTTCACCACTCTCTGACTGAAAAAGTTCTTCCTCATCTCAGTTCTAAATGGCCTACCCCTTATTCTTAAACTATGGCCCCTTGTTCTGGACTCCCCCCAACATTGGGAACATGTATCCTGCCTCTAACGTGTCCAACCCCTTAATAATCTTATACGTTTCGATAAGATCCCCTCTCATCCTTCTAAATTCCAGTGTATACAAGCCTAGTCGCTCCAGTCTTTCAACATATGACAGTCCCGCCATTCCGGGAATTAACCTAGTAAACATACGCTGCACGCCCTCAATAGCAAGAATATCCTTCCTCAAATTTGGAGACCAAAACTGCACACAGTACTCCAGGTGCGGTCTCACTAGGGCCTTGCCTGTCTGTCCTGCTGTCCCGCTTACTCCAGCATTTTGCGTCTATCTTTGACCTGTGGTGGCTGATGGCTTTTATAGATGGGACGCAGCGGTAGAGTTGCTGCCTCACAGCGCCAGAGTCCCGTGTTCGCTCTTCGGGGTATACCAGCATCTGCAGTTCCTTTCTACACACCTTTTCATAACTCTCGGTTCCCTCTTCCCTGACTCTCAGTCTAAGAAGGATCTCGACCCGAAGCTTCATCTATTCCTTTTCTCCAGAGAAGCTGCCTGACCCGCTGAGTTACTCCAGCACTTTGTGTCTTTCTCCAGAGATGCTGCCTGACCCGCTGAGTAACTCCAGCACTCTGTGAAACGTCACCTATCCATGTTCTCCAGGGATGCTGCCTGACCCGCTGAGTTACTCCAGCACTCTGTGAAAGACTGGATAGACTCGGCTTGTACTCGCTGGAATTTAGAAGATTGAGGGGGGATCTTATAGAAAGGTACAAAATTCTTAAGGGGTTGGACAGGCTAGATGCAGGAAGATTGTTCCCGATGTTGGGGAAGTCCAGAACAAGGGGTCACGGTTTAAGGATAAGGGGGAAGTCTTTTAGGACCGAGATGAGAACGTTTTTTTTCACACAGAGACTGGTGAATCTGTGGAATTCTCTGCCTCAGAAGGTAGTTGAGGCCAGTTCATTGGCTATATTTAAGAGGGATTTAGATGTGGCCCTTGTGGCTAAAGGGATCAGGGGGTATGGAGAGAAGGCAGGTACGGGATACTGAGTTGGATGATCAGCCATGATCATGTTGAATGCCGGTGCAGGCTCGAAGGGCCGAATGGCCTACTCCTGCACCTATTTTCTATGTTTCTATGTTTCTATGAAACGTCACCTATGCATGTTCTCCAGAGATGCTGCCTGACCCGCTGAGTTACTCTAGCACTCTGTGAAACGTCACCTATCCATGTTCTCCAGAGATGCTGCCTGACCCGCTGAGTTACTCCAGCACTCTGTGAAACGTCACCTATCCATGTTCTCCAGAGATGCTGCCTGACCCGCTGAGTTACTCCAGCACTCTGTGAAACGTCACCTATCCATGTTCTCCAGAGATGCTGCCTGACCCGCTGAGTTACTCCAGCACTCTGTGTCCATCTGCATTAGAGGGACTAACCCTAATTATGGGCCCCTTTCACCCTCAGTGGAATCGCCTTCAAACACTCTTTTCTTCGCACCTTGAATAATTCATCAGGACTTGGTGGGACCCGCTGCCTTCCACGTCGGCACGGCTGATAACAGAAATGTTTGGAGCTTAGAAGCAGGAACGATCTCCATATCTGTCCTGTAAAGGTACGGAGATAAACCACGCTTTCAGAAAACAATTACCAGCTTGTGACTTGGAAAGTCTGTCGCAGGGAGACATTCCGGTTTTATCTGAAATTAAGTTATTCACCCCTTCCAACAAGAATATCCTTTTATCACTCTTTTTTTGTTAATATTTTTTCAACAGCTTGATTCAATAGAAGGCTTCACTTGCAGAAACCAAGCGTTGAGTGGATTTTATTTGCGTTTCTGTCTTCCCCCACCCCAACTCTGCAGTTATATTTGTCTGTACCTCTGGTGAAGTGGCTCTGGGTGGCTTTGTATCTCCAGGGTAGCCAAGTTGTGGCAGGAAGACATGAATTTAGACAATAGACAATAGATGCAGGAGGAGGCCATTTGGCCCTTTGAGCCAGCACCGCCATTCAATGTGATCTCGGCTGATCATTCACAATCAGTACCCCGTTCCTGCCCTCTCCCCATAACCCCTGACTCCGCTATCATTAAGAGCTCTATCTAACAATATAACACAGGTCTCTCAATGAGGTGCATCGAGTTTGGAAGACAGAATTGTCTGAAGAAGGGTCTCGACCCGAAACGTCACCCATTCCTTCTCTCCAGAGATGCTGCCTGTCCCGCTGAGTTACTCCAGCTTTTTGTGTCCATCTTCAATGTGCCAGTCTGGTTCTGTGCCTGCACCTTCCTTAAAGCCAGAACTTTCGGCACGGTGGCGCAGTGGTAGAAATGTGTAGGAAGCAACTGCAGATTCTGGTTTAAACCAAAGATAGACACCAAATGCTGGAGTAACTCAGCGGGACAGGCAGCATCTCTGGAGAGAAGGAATGGGTGACGTTTCGGGTTGAGACCATTCTTCAGTCTGAAGTTACTCCAGTTTTTAAGTCAACTCCCAAAAACCCGACCCAAAATGTCACCCATTCCTTCTCTCCAGAGATGCTGCCTGTCCCACTGAGTTACTCCAGCTTTTTGTGTCTATCTTCCGGCACAGCGTTAGAGTTGCAGCCTCACAGCGCCAGAGACCCGGGTTCCATCCTAACTTCGGGTGCTGTCTGTGTGGAGTTTGTACGTTCCCCCCCCATGACCACGTGGGTTGTCTCTGGGTGCTCCGGTTTCCTCCCACACTCCAAAGACCTACAGGCTTGTACGTTAATTGGCTTAGGTAAAATTGTAATTTGTCCCTGGAGTAACGCAGCGGAACAGGCAGCATTTCTGGAGAGAAGGAATGGGTCGAGACCCTTCTTCGAACATTTACTGGAGACATACGTTAATTGGCCTCCCCTAATGTGTAGGGAGTGGATGTGAAAGTGAAATAACATAGACCCTTCTTACCCTTCCATATCTCTAGTCTCCCTGTCCCAAGTCTGAAGAAAGGTCTCGACCCGAAACATCACCCATTCCTTCTCTCCAGAGATGCTGCCTGTCCCGCTGAGTTACTCCAGCTTTTTGTGTCTATTTAGAACAAGTGTCAATGGGTGATCAATGGTTGCCATGGTGGGCTGCATCTTTCAAATCAAGACCTAGGTTGCATGCTCTGTTCTGAGATACTCAATATGGAGCTTCTAGCCAGAGCCAAAGACATCTGGATCTTCTGGACTGCCAGAGCTTGTTCCTATTCCAATTTGTCTTGATGCCTAATCACACATAGTACCTGGCATTCTTCACAAAGTGCTAATGATGATCAGCTTGGACCAGGACCATGAGTTACCTGCCGAGACTCGGGACCCAGCAGGTGTGGAGTGATGTTGGTCAAAGCCAGTTTTAAGTAGACATATCTATTACCCTTGCGAGAGAGCGAGAGTCTGGCCAGCTTTTTGTCTTTGCTGGCCGCTCCTCGACGTGGTAGCAGAAAGCGTGGACGGGGAGAAATAAAGAGTTAACGCTGCTGCTGGGCCTTGAACAATCAGGTGAATGGGAGGCAGATGGTAGATGGCGAACCGTTGCCAACACTTCGCCATCCTTCTGTCTCAAGTACTTGGACGACACAACCCCTAAACCTTGGCGCTGAGAGAATTTCTTCTGCATTTAGTTTCATTTTAGAGATACAGCGCGCGGAAACAAGCCCTTCGGCCCACTGAGTTTGCACCGACCAGCGATCCCCACACATTAACACTACCCTACACACACTAGGGACAATTTTACTTTTATACCAAGCCAATTAACTTACAAACCTGAACGTCTTTGGAGTGTGGGAGGAAACCGAAGATCTCGCAGGTCACGGGGAGAACATACAAACTCCGCACAGACAGCACCCGTGGTCAGGATGGAACCCGGGTCTCTGACGCTGTGAGGCAGCAACTCTGGAAGATAGACACAAAAAGCTGGAGTAACTCAGCGGGACATGCAGCATCTCTGGAGAGAAGGAATGGGTGACGTTTCGGGTCGAGACCCTTCTTCAGGCAATTCTGTCCTCCAATCTCGATGTACCTCATTGAGAGACTTGTGTTATATTGTTATATTAGGGCAACACCTGGAGTAACTCAGCGGGACAGGCAGCATCTCTGGAGAGAAGGAATGGGTGACGTTTCGGGTCGAGACCCTTCTTCAGACAATTCTGTCCTCCAATCTCGATGTACCTCATTGAGAGACTTGTGTTATATTGTTATATTAGGGCAACACCTGGAGTAACTCAGCGGGACAGGCAGCATCTCTGGAGAGAAGGAATGGGTGACGTTTCGGGTCGAGACCCTTCTTCAGGCAATTCTGTCCTCCAATCTCGATGTACCTCATTGAGAGACTTGTGTTATATTGTTATATTAGGGCAACACCTAATGTATTTGCTGTCTAAGGCATCTTTACTACTGGTAGCATCCCTGCTCCTGTCTGACAAAATGTCTCAATCAATAATAATTGTTGAGCCTTTATTGGCCTGTCAGCGATAGGGGGAGTATTATCCTATCGGTCTGGTGTCATTACGTTAGTGAGTCAGACAGCACAGAAACTGGCCTTTGTGTCGTAAGATCATAAGGTCTGAGTTATAAGGGCACTCCCTGCACATGTCCAGATATGGCCCAAACGTGGGACAAATGGAACTAGCCTAGATGGGGCATCTTGATCAACATGGACGAGTTGGGCCGAATGGCCTATTTCTGTGCTGTATGTTTATATGACTCGGTCATAAGGGATAGGAGTAGAATTAGGCCATTCGGCCCATCAAGTCTACTCCACCATTCAATCATGGCTGATCTATCTCTCCCTCCTAACCCCATTCTCCTGCCTTCTCCCCATCACCTCTGACACCCGCACTAATTAAGAATCTTTCTATCTCTGCCTTAACAATATCCACCGACTTGGCCTCCACAGCCTTCTGTGGCAAAGAATTCCACAGATTCACCACCCTCTGACTAAAGAAATTCCTCCTCATCTCCTTCCTAAAAGAACATCCTTTAATTCTGAGGCTGTGCCCTCTAGTCCTAGACTCTCCCACTAGTGGAAACATCCTCTCCACATCCACTCTATCCAAGCCTTACATATAATCAAATCCTTGCTGTTAAGAAGGGAACTCCCAGGATTTTGACCCAACAATGGGTACCAAACAGAATATTTTCTTTGATAAAGTTTCACTTTCCTTGCTCAGCATGTCCATGACTTCTCTCAAATTCAAAGATATTCATCGTCAGAGGAGAGGGCGAAGATAAAATTTGCTGAAATTATTTCCAGGGGTCCCTGGGGCAGTGGATACCAAACATTCACAACCCTGTAAAGATCACTCTGGTAACTGAAAAATTGAGGCAGTATGTTCAATTTTCATCATCTACACTTTAGTCAAGATGGCGGTGAAGTCAGGCAAGTTCCATGTGCAGGCCATCCTGATTCCAGCTTTCCAGCTTTCTCCCCACTACTACAATCAATCTGAAACAGGGTTCCGCCCCGAAATGTCACCCCTCCATGTCCAATTTTAGTCTCAGTTTACAGATGAAGCGTGGAAACTGGTCCACCGGCCCACCGAGTCCATGCCGACCAGCGATTACCCATACGCTATTTCTACCCTACACACCAGGGACAATTTACAGAAGCCTATTAACCTACAAACCCACACGTCTTTGGAGTGTGGGAGGAAACCGGAGCTCCCGGAGAAAACCCACGTGATCATGGGGAGAACGTACAAACCCCGTACAGACAGCGCCCGTAGTCGGGATCGAACCCGGGTCTCCGGCGCTGTGAGGCGCAATTGTACCGCCGTGCCACCGTGCCACCAAGGTTTTGTTAGGGTAAATTCTCAGGGTAAATGCTCAACCACTTATAATGACACACAAGGGAGGCCATTTGGCCCATCAGATCTAGTGTAGGAGTCCAATCAGTCCCACCCTCCAGTCCTTATTTCCCTGTGTCTCTACAACTTATTTTCTCACACGCACACACATGACCATTAACTCCCTCTCAATTCTTTTTTTCATTGATCTTGTTTAGTTTAGTTTAGTTTAGTTTAGCGATACAGTGCGGAAGCAGGCCCTTTGACCCACAGAGTCCGTGCCGACCAGCGATCCCTGTGGACTTGGTGGGCCAAAGGGCCTGCTTCCACATTGTATCTCTAAACTAAACTAAACTAAACTAGATCGATGAAAAAGAGAATTGAGAGGGAGTTAATGTGCATGTGTGTGCGTGTGAGAAAATAAGTTGCAGAGACACAGGGAAATAAGGACTGGAGGGTGGGACTGATAGGATTCCTTCACTGGATGGGCCAAATTGCCTCCCTTGTGTGTCATTATAAGTGGTTGACCATTTACCCTGAGAATTTACCCTAACAAAACCTTGGTGGCACAGCAGTACAATTGCTGCCTTGCAGCGCCAGAGACCCGGGTTCGATCCTGACTACGGGTGCTGTATGTACGGGGTTTGTACGTTCTCCCCGTGATCACGTGGGTTTTCTCCAGGGAGCTCCGGTTTCCTCCCACACTCCAAAGACGTGCGGGTTTGTAGGTTAATAGGCTTCTGTAAATTGTCCCTGGTGTGTAGGGTAGAAATAGCGTAAGGGTAATCATTCGTCGGCGCTGACTCGGTGGGCCGGTGGACCAGTTTCCACGCTGTATCTCTACAAATCTAAACTAATTACCCAGTTGGGCCAAAAGAAGCAAAAAACTCAGACGAAGGGTCCCGACCTGAGACATTGTTTAGAAGGATGAGAGGAGATCTTATTGAAACGTATAAGATTATTAAGGGGTTGGACACGTTAGAGGCAGGAAACATGTTCCCAATGTTGGGGGAGTCCAGAACAAGGGGCCACACAGTTTAAGAATAAGGGGCAGGCCATTTAGAACTGAGATGAGGAAAAACTTTTTCAGTCAGAGAGTTGTGAATCTGTGGAATTCTCTGCCTCAGAAGGCAGTGGAGGCCAATTCTCTGAATGCATTCAAGAGAGAGCTGGATAGAGCTCTTAAGGATAGCGGAGTCAGGGGGTATGGGGAGAAGGCAGGAACGGGGTACTGATTGAGAATGATCAGCCATGATCACATTGAATGGCGGTGCGTACAGGCTCGAAGGGCCGAATGGCCTCCTCCTGCACCTATTGTCTATTGTCTATTGTCTATCGTGTGTCCAACCCTTCCGCTGATGCTGCCCGACCCGTTGAGTTCCTCCAACACTTTGTTTTCTGTGCTCAAGATTTCAGCATCTGCAGTCCCTTGTGCCTTCAAAACCCAAACGCTCCCAGGAACTTTAAGCATCTCGTAATGCTCTAATGATGTCACATCTCCTCTCTCTAAACTTCACAGAAGACAGTACCATCCTACTCAATCTCTCCTCTTGAGACAGTCTTTTCATTTCTCGAATCACTTACACTCCTTGAAGGCACAAATGTTTCTCTGAAGGTCAACATTTATTAGTCGTTCACAGCTTTCAAACAAAGTATTCTGCGCTTATATTCTTCCTTCCTTCGTGGATTATTTCACATTTGTCCCGAAGAGAGACACAAAATGCTGGAGTAACTCAGCGGGACAGGCAGCATCTCGGGAGAGAAGGAATGGGTGACGTTTCGGGTCTGAAGAGGGGTCTCGAACCGAAATGTCACCCATTTCTTCTCTCCCTCTAAACCTTTCTTCTTGATTAGTACGTGTGTCCGGGGTTATGGGGTGAAGGCAGGAGAATGGGGTTGAGAGAGTCAGCTATGATTGAATTTGGGGTAGATTTGATAGACTTCATGGCCTCATTCTGCTCCTATCACTTATTCATGTCCCTGCACATTCTGTACATTTAATGTGCTAAGAAATTCAATACATCCTCTTACAATATATCAACATCTCCTTAAACATTGAATCAGTGATATTTTTTATCCCAACAGCTCGGTGGTGCAGTGGTAGAGTTGCTGCCTTACAGCGCCAGAGACCCGGGTTCCATCCCGACCAAGGGTGCTGACTGCCTACAGTTCTGGTCTCCTAATCTGAGGAAAGGCATTCTTGCCATAGAGGGAGTACAGAGAAGGTTCACCAGATTGATTCCTGGGATGGCAGGACTTTCATATCAAGAAAGACTGGATAGACTCGGCTTGTACTCGCTGGAATTTAGAAGATTGAGGGGGGATCTTATAGAAACTTACAAAATTCTTGAGGGGTTGGACAGGCTAGATGCGGGAAGATTGTTCCCGATGTTGGGGAAGTCCAGAACAAGGGGGTCACAGTTTAAGGATAAGGGGGAAGTCTTTTAGGACCGATATGAGAATGTTTTTTTTCACGCAGAGAGTGGTGAATCTGTGGAATTCTATGCCACAGAAGGTAGTTGAGGCCAGTTCATTGGCTATCTTTAAGAGGGAGTTAGATGTGGCCCTTGTGGCTAAAGGGATCAGGGGGTATGGAGAGAAGGCAGATACGGGATACTGAGTTGGATGATCAGCCTTGATCATATTGAATGGTGGTGCAGGCTCGAAGGGCCGAATGGCCTACTCCTGCACCTATTTTCTATGTTTCTATGACTGTACGGAGTTTGTACGTTCTCCCCATGACCTGCGTGAGTTTTCTCCGGGTGCTCCGGTTTCCTCCCGCACTCCAAAGACGTACAGGTTTGTAGGTTAATTGGCTTCAGTAAGATTGTAGAATGTCCCTAATGTGTGAGTAGGATAGTGCTAGTATGCGGGTATCACCAGTCCCAGGGCCTATTTCCGCTCTGTATCTCAATTGGGACCATGAAGCCCGCGGAGGGCGTGGAGGGCGTGCAGCGTAGGTTCACTAGGTTAATTCCCGGAATGGCGGGACAGTCGTATGTTGAAAGGCTGGAGCGATTGGGCTTGTATACACTGGAATTTAGAAGGATGAGGGGGGATCCTATTGAAACATATAAGATAATTAGGGGATTGGACACATTAGAGGCAGGAAACATGTTCCCAATGTTGGGGGAGTCCAGAACAAGGGGCCACAGTTTAAGAATAAGGGGTAGGCCATTTAGAACGGAGATGAGGAAGAACTTTTTCAGTCAGAGAGTGGTGAAGGTGTGGAATTCTCTGCCTCAGAAGGCAGTGGAGGCCAGTTCGTTGGATGCTTTCAAGAGAGAGCTGGATAGAGCTCTTAAGGATAGCGGAGTGAGGGGGTATGGGGAGAAGGCAGGAACGGGGTACTGATTGAGAGTGATCAGCCATGATCGCATTGAATGGCGGTGCTGGCTCGAAGGGCTGAATGGCCTCCTCCTGCACCTATTGTCTATTGTCTATTGTCTATTGTCTCTGGTAAGAAGAGGCTGAATCCATGCCGCGGAGAGTTTCAACCATCCCAACGCCAGAGTTTCGATCGCCCTGAGGGCTCGGACATCAGACCGTCGGCAGTGGCGACTGCAGATGGTTCAACAGCCCCGACCGACCGTAGGTGAACAAAGAGGAAGATGATTGAACTTTATTACCTTCCATCACAGTGAGGAATGTGGAATCCCTGTGGTGGATGTTTATGTTAAATTTTATTTTACGTGGCTGTGTGTCTTGTTGCTTTTTACTTAGTATGGCTGTATGGTAACTCAAATTCCACTGTACCTTAATTGGTACATGAGACCATAAATTGAATCTTGAATCTTGAATCTTGAATCTTAAATCTTAAATCTTGAATCTTGAATCTTGAATCTTGAATCTTGAATCTTGAATCTTGAATCTTGAATCTTGAATCTTGAATCTTGAATCTTAAATCTTAAATTCTAAATCAACTTAAATGTTGAATCAGTGAATTATTGTGTGATTTGTTTGAATCCAAACAGCTCCAAGTCCAGAGGTAACTTGTCCGTAGCCTTTGGTCCTTCCCCATAGGGATGTCATGGCTGCTCCTCACTGCTCCCTCCCACCGCCCCATTCAGTTCAGGTTAGTTCATTGTCACGTGTACCGAGGTACAGTGAAAAGCTTTTGTTGCGTGCTAACCAGTCAGCGGAAAGACAATGCATGATTACAATCGACCCATTCACAGTGTAGAGATACATGTTGAGGGAACAACGTTTAGTGCAAGGTAGAGCCAGCAAAGTCCGATCAAGGATAGTCCGAGGGTCACCAATGAGGAAGGTTGTAGTTCAGCACTGCTCTCTGGTTGTGGTAGGATGGTTCAGCCGCCTGATAACCTAGGGAATCTGTGGAATTCTCTGCCACAGAGGCCAATTCACTGGATGTTTTCCTGGATGTTTTCAAGAGAGAATTAGATTTAGCTCTTAGGGCTAACGGAATCAAGGGGTATGGGGAGAAAGCAGGAACGGGGTACTGATTTTGGATGATCAGCCATGATCTTATTGAATGGCGGTGCTGGCTCGATGGGCCGAATGGCCTACTCCTGCATCTATTTTCTCTATTTCAATGTTTCTATGATCACAGCCGGGAGGAAACTGCCCCTGAATCTGGAGGTGTGCGTTTTCACACTTCTGTACCTTGTTGAACGATGGGAGAGGGGAGATGGGAGGGCGTAGTATAAAAAATAAAGTGGATGAGCTTGAGGCTCAGTTAGTCATGGGCAAGTATGATGTTGTAGGGATCACTGAGACATGGCTACAAGAGGACCAGGGCTGGGAACTGAATATTCAGGGGTACACAACGTATAGAAAAGACAGACAGGTGGGCAGAGGGGGTGGGGTTGCTCTGATGGTAAGGAATGATATTCATTCCCTTGCAAGGGGTGACATAGAATCAGGAGATGTTGAATCAGTATGGATAGAAATGAGAAATTGTAAGGGTAAAAAGACCGTAATGGGAGTTATCTATAGGCCCCCAAACAGTAGCCTCGACATAAGGTGCAAGTTGAATCAGGAGATAAAATTGGCGTGTCAAAAATGTAATGCTACGGTGGTTATGGGAGATTTCAACATGCAGGTAGACTGGGAAAATCAGGTTGGAAATGGACCTCAGGAAAGAGAGTTTGTAGAGTGCCTTCGAGATGGATTCTTAGAACAGCTTGTACTGGAGCCTACCAGGGAGAAGGCAATTCTGGATTTAGTGTTGTGTAATGATCCTGATCTGATAAGGGGACTAGAGGTAAAAGAGCCATTAGGAGACAGTGACACAACATGATAAGTTTTACTCTGCAAATGGAAAGGCAGAAGGGAAAATCGGAAGTGTCGGTATTACAGTATAGCAAAGGGGATTACAGAGGCATGAGGCAGGAGCTGGCCAAAATTGACTGGAAGGAGGCCCTAGCAGGGAAGACGGTAGAACAGCAATGGCAGGTATTCCTGGGAATTATGCAGAGGTTGCAGGATCAATTTATTCCAAAGAGGTGGAAAGACTCTAAGGGGAGTAAGAGACACCTGTGGCTGACAAGGGAAGTCAGGGACAGCATAAAAATTAAGGAGAGGAAGTATAACATAGCAAAGAAGAGTGGGAAGACAGAGGATTGGGACTCTTTTAAAGAGCAACAAAAGTTAACTAAAAAGGCAATACGGGGAGAAACGATGAGGTACGAGGGTAAACTAGCCAATAATATAAAGGAGGATAGCAAAAGTTTTTTTAGGTACGTGAAGAGGAAAAAAATAGTCAAGGCAAATGTGGGTCCCTTGAAGACAGAAGCAGGGGAATTTATTATGGGGAACAAAGAAATGGCAGACGAGTTAAACCGTTACTTTGGATCTGTCTTCACTGAGGAAGATACACACAATCTCCCAAATGTTCTAGGGGCCGGAGAACCTAGGGTGATGGAGGAACTGAAGGAAATCCACATTAGGCAGGAAATGGTTTTGGGTAGACTGATGGGACTGAAGGCTGATAAATCCCCAGGGCCTGATGGTCTGCATCCCAGAGTACTTAAGGAGGTGGCTCTAGAAATAGTGGAAGCATTGGAGACAATTTTTCAATGTTCTATAGATTCAGGATCAGTTCCTGTGGATTGGAGGATAGCAAATGTTATCCCACTTTTTAAGAAAGGAGGGAGAGAGAAAACGGGTAATTATAGACCAGTTAGTCTGACATCAGTGGTGGGGAAGATGCTGGAGTCAATTATAAAAGACAAAATTGCTGAGCATTTGGATAGCAGTAACGGGATCATTCCGAGTCAGCATAGATTTACGAAGGGGAAATCATGCTTGACAAATCTACTGGAATTTTTTGAGGATGTAACTAGGAAAATTGACAAGGGAGAGTCAGTGGATGTGGTGTACCTCGACTTTCAGAAAGCCTTCGACAAGGTCCCACATAGGAGATTAGTGGGCAAAATTAGGGCACACGGTATTGGGGGTAGGGTACTGACATGGATAGAAAATTGGTTGACAGACAGAAAGCAAAGAGTGGGGATAAATGGGTCCCTTTCGGTATGGCAGGCAGTGACCAGTGGGGTACCACAAGGTTCGGTGCTGGGACCCCAGCTATTTACGATATACATTAATGACTTAGACGAAGGGATTAAAAGTACCATTAGCAAATTTGCAGATGATACTAAGTTGGGGGGTAATGTGAATTGTGAGGAAGATGCAATAAGGCTGCAGGGTGACTTGGACAGGTTGTGTGAGTGGGCGGATACATGGCAGATGCAGTTTAATGTAGATAAGTGTGAGGTTATTCACTTTGGAAGTAAGAATAGAAAGGCAGATTATTATCTGAATGGTGTCAAGTTAGGAGGAGGGGGAGTTCAACGAGATCTGGGTGTCCTAGTGCATCAGTCAATGAAAGGAAGCATGCAGGTACAGCAGGCAGTGAAGAAATCCAATGGAATGTTGGCCTTCGTAACAAGAGGAGTTGAGTATAGGAGCAAAGAGGTCCTTCTACAGTTGTACCGGGCCCTGGTGAGACCGCACCTGGAGTACTGTGTGCAGTTTTGGTCTCCAAATTTGAGGAAGGATATTCTTGCTATGGAGGGCGTGCAGCATAGGTTCACTAGGTTAATTCCCGGAATGGCGGGACTGTCGTATGTTGAAAGGCTGGAGCGATTGGGCTTGTATACACTGGAATTTAGAAGGATGAGGGGGATCTTATTGAAACATATAAGATAATTAGGGGATTGGACACATTAGAGGCAGATAACATGTTCCCAATGTTGGGGGAGTCCAGAACAAGGGGCCACAGTTTAAGAATAAGGGGTAGGCCATTTAGAACGGAGATGAGGAAGAACTTTTTCAGTCAGAGGGTGGTGAAGGTGTGGAATTCTCTGCCTCAGAAGGCAGTGGAGGCCAGTTCGTTGGATGCTTTCAAGAGAGAGCTGGATAGAGCTCTTAAGGATAGCGGAGTGAGGGGGTATGGGGAGAAGGCAGGAAAGGGGTACTGATTGAGAGTGATCAGCCATGATCGCATTGAATGGCGGTGCTGGCTCGAAGGGCTGAATGGCCTCCTCCTGCACCTATTGTCTATTGTCTATTGTCTAAGAGGGAGTGGCCGGGGTGCGGACTGGTCCTTGGTTACGCTGGTGGGCAGCCCTGCTTCTTCTACACAACGTCCAGCCACACCAGCACAGCGCTGTCAGCTCGCGTTCTCAGTCAGCCCGGCGTTCTTAGTCAGCCTGTGTTCTCAGTCAGCCTGGCTACTTTCTTTGACTCTGATATGATTTCTCACCTTCGGATTGTTTCCCCATTTGCGGCGTTCTTTAATTTGCTGACGTTAATTTGCAGCTAGCAGGGTGATAGCGAGCATTCTGCCTCAGCTCCTTGCATTTTTATTCCTTTCGCCCCAAGATGGGATTATGGTGAAAGTGTAATATTCACAATTATTAAACCTGCTTTCTTAAATTACAATCACAGCATGTTGCCAGGGGCTGAGCGAAAGGGAGGGAAGAAATGAGCTGCTCAAAGCCGAGTCTGGAGACTGGTGTTCATAAATATGTAACTGCTGGCTCTCATGATAGCTCTGGGTTTGAAATGGAAATTTTATCAAGTGCATCTAACAGTTTTCTTTTTTAGACAATTTGCTCTCCCTGCGTCTTTTCATTCAGTCACAGATCATTTACCATGTTTGCACTGGGATGCATACTTTCTCCAAAATTAACGGTGTCGGGCTGTGGCTGGACTGGTTAGAGCTCCTGCCTCCCAGGCACGAGGGTCATGAGTTCGAGTCCCACTCCGGACAACAAGTGAACATGGTCCTCCGCTGTTTGAATTCGGGTCTCGACCCGAAACGTCACCCATTCCTTCTCTCCTGAGATGCTGCCTGACCCGCTGAGTTACTCCAGCATTTTGTGTGACCTTCGATTTGTACCAGCATCTGCAGTTATTTATGTCGGAGGCACTGTTTCTCAGAGAGCATGCTAAATTGGTCAGCAGCGTAATCAAGGACGAGGCGCACCCTGGCCACTGTTTCTCAGTGAGGGGATCTTACAGAAACATATAAAATTCTTAAATGATTTGGACATGCGAGAGGCAGGAAACATGTTCCCCTTGTTGGGGAAGTCCAGAACCAGGGGTCACACAGTTTAAGAATAAGGGGTAGGCCATTAAGGACTGAGATGAAGAACAACTTTTTCACCCAGAGAGTTGTGAATCTGTGGAATTCTCTGCCACAGAAGGCAGTGGAGGCCAATTCTCTGGATGTTTTCAAGAGAGAGGTAGATTCAGCTCTTAGAGCTAACAGAATCAAAGGATATGGGGAAAAGCAGGAATGGAGTACTGATTTTAGATGATCAGCCATGATCATATTGAATGGCGGTGCAGGCTCAAAGGGCCGAATGGCCTACTCCTGCACCTATTTTTCTATGTTTCTATGTTTTTATTTCATCGATGCTCCCAAGACAGATGTACATGTGCAATGGGAAGCACTCGACAACGATCCCCTGTGGATGTGTAGGAAGGAACTGCAGATGCTGGTTTAAACCGAAGATAGACACAAAATGCTGGAGTAACTCAGCGGGACAGGCAGCATCTCTGGAGAGAAGGAATGGGTGACGTTTCGGGTCGAGACACTTCCTCTCCCCTGTGATTGATTGGCATTCATCATCAAAGCTGCCTGAGACCTTAAAGACATTGACTCCTGCTTTATCCCTGGATAGAGTGGATGTGGAGAGGATGTTTCCACTAGTGGGAGAGTCTAGGACCAGAGGGCACAGCCTCAGAATTAAAAGACGTTCCTTTAGGACTGCTATTGAGGGCGTGCAGTGTAGGTTTACTAGGTTAATTCCCGGAATGGCGGAACTGTCATATGTTGAAAGACTGGAGCGACTAGGCTTGTATACACTGGAATTTAGAAGGATGAGAGGAGATCTTATTGAAATGTATAAGATTATTAAGGGGTTGAACATGTTAGAGGCAGGAAACATGTTCCCAATGTTGGGGGAGTCCAGAACAAGGGGCCACAGTTTAAGAATAAGGGGTAGGCCATTTAGAACTGAGATGAGGAAAAACCTTTTCAGTCTGAGAGTTGTGAATCTGTGGAATTCTCTGCCTCAGAAGGCAGTGGAGGTCAATTCTCTGAATGCATTCAAGAGAGAGCTAGATAGAGCTCTTAAGGATAGCGGAGTCAGGGGGTATGGGGAGAAGGCAGGAACGGGGTACTGATTGAGAATGATCAGCCATGATCACATTGAATGGCGGTGCTGGCTCGAAGGGCCGAATGGCCTCCTCCTGCACCTATTGTCTATTGTCTATTGTCTATTGAAGGAGATGAGGAGGAATTTCTTTAGTCAGAGGGTGGTGAGTCTGTGGAATTCTTTGCCACAGAAGGCTGTGGAGGCCAAGGCAATGGATATATTTAATGCAGAGATTGATAGATTCTTGATTAGTACGGGTCAGGGGTTATGGGGAGAAGGCAGGAGAACGGGGTTAGGATGGAGAGATAGATCAACCATGATTGAATGGCAGAGTAGACGATGGGCCGAATGGCCTAATTCTGCTCCTATCACTTATGACCTTATGAGTCAGAAGAAGGGTCTCTACCCGAAACGTCAGCCATTCCTTCTCTCCCAAGATGCTGCCTGTCCTGCTTATGACCTTAAGACCTTATGACCCGAGTCACGGCAACTCTGAACATGCGGAGTGCACGCCCTTTCTTAAGACAGACTAATTTTCATTTTTCAACCTCACTTCCAGCTCCTAGTCTTTCCACTTAGCCACGTACAGATTATTGAGCAGCCTTATTAAATGCTTTCTAAAAGCCATGATATCTGAAATCCTCCATATTACTCTTCAACACAAATTCTGTTACGTACTCAAAGAATTCCAATAAATTTGTTAGCTGTGAACTGCCTGTGCTAATCCAATGCTAGCCTCAGAGTTATTGCTTTTCGTCCTTGAGATTCCCTTGAATTGCTTCCAATAATAGACTCCAATACTTTTCCCACAATAGCTGTCAAGTTAAGCAACCTGTAATTCCCCAGATCATACTTCTGACCTTTATTAAAGTTTTGGATACCGTAAGCTCTTTTCCCAGCCTCTGCTGCTGTAACAATAAAGAGTAAACAAACTTAGTCGAGGAGAGGAGAGGAGGAGAATTGAAAAATAGCTGCCTATTTTTTTTCCCCCCAGTAGTTTGTGTAGTGGAATGGGCAGCCGGAAGCAACGAATGTGGTGACACAAAGGCAGAAAATGCTAGGGGAGGAGTTCAATAGACAATAGGTGCAGGAGGAGGCCATTCGGCCCTTCGAGCCAGCACCGCCATTCAATGTGATCATGGCTGATCATTCTCAATCAGTACCCCGTTCCTGCCTTCTCCCCATACCCCCCGACTCTGCTACCCTTAAGAGCTCCATCTAGCTCTCTCTTGAATTCAGCCATTAACTCGATCTACACTGCACACTGTCTGCAGAAAGCTAGCAAACATAGTCCCACCCCGATCATTCCTTCTCCCCCTCTCCCCCTCTCCCAGTCCAGGGTCTGAAGGTTACAGAAGCCGGAAAGCACGCACCACTAGACTCAGGAACAGTTT
The DNA here is from genome assembly GCF_053455715.1 of Rhinoraja longicauda. NCBI lineage: Eukaryota > Metazoa > Chordata > Chondrichthyes > Rajiformes > Arhynchobatidae > Rhinoraja > Rhinoraja longicauda. The sequence continues at coordinate 16,357,905 of NC_135989.1, forward strand.
CTTCCCCTCTGTTGTCAGGCTTCCATTGACATAGAAACTTAGAAAATAGCTGCATTTGGCCCTTCAAGCCAGCACCACCATTCAATACGATCATGGCTGATCGTCCAAAATCAGTACCCCGTTCCTGCTTTCCCCCCATATCCCTTGAGTCCGTTAGCCAGAAGAGCTAAATCTAACTCTCTCTTACAGTAAGTTAGGGCACTGTCCAATTCACCTCTACCCCATTGTGGGCATTGGACTTAGTCTGTGGAACTGACTAACAACTGACTAACTGGTGCTCTGATAACAACCTGTCCCTAAATACCACCAAGACCAAGGAGCTGATCATCAACTTCCGTAGGTCACACAATGGGGAATATGCCTCGATCTTTATCAACGGGGACAGAGTGGAGAGAGTGTCCAGCTTCAAGTTTCTGGGCACTCACATTTCGGAGGACCTAACATGGTCCAATAACACTGCTGTGCTGGTCAACGACTGTTCTACCTGAGAACACTGAAGAAGTCTGGTCTACCCCAACAGCTGCTGACGACCTTCTACCGCTGCACCATAGAGAGCATCCTAACGCATGGCATCCCTGTGTGGTACCTCAGCTGCACGGAGGCAGAGAGGAAAGCTCTTCAGCGGGTAGTCCATAGAGCTCAGAGGACCATCGGAACACAGCTACCAGCCTTGGAGGGCATCTACAACACACGATGCCTCAGAAAAGCCACCAGCATCCACAAAGACTCTTCACACCCCTGCAACAGTCTGTTCGAACTTCTACCATCGGGCAGACGATACAAGGCCTTCTACGCCCGCACCTCCAGACTCAGGAACAGCTTCATCCCCAGGGCCATAGCTGCTATGAACCGGTCCTGCTGAGCCGGATGGTCACATGGCACAGTGAACCGGCACAGATCTACTTGCACTTTATTCTGTTTTAAAACTGTTACAATTTGTTTCGTTGGCTTGTTTAAATTAATACTGACTAGCTAATTAAATTATTGCATCGAATGGGAGGCGCATTCCCAATCTCGTTGTACCCCTGTACAATGACAATAAAGATATATTGTATTGTATTGTATTGTATTGATGCACTACAATGTTGGCACGACCTTTTGTGTCTACCTTCAGTTTAAACCAGCATCTGCAGTTCCTTTCTACACAATGCTGAGAACTATTATCTGTACCCTTTGCTCTACCCATTGTACTTGAGTTTGACTTGATTGTGTTTATGTATAGTATTATCTGACTGGATGATATAAAAGTGCGGTCACTGTGGGACAATGGTAGATTTGCTGCCCTACAGCGCTTGCAGCACCGGAGACCCGGGTTCCATCCCGACTACGGGTGCTGTCTGTACGGAGTTTGTACGTTCTCCCCGTGACCGCGTAAATCTTCGGTTTCCTCCCACACTCCAGAGACCTACAGGTTTGTAGATTGATTGCCTTGGTGTAAGTGTAAATTGTCCTTAGTGTGTGTAGGATGGTGTTAGTGTGTGGGGATCGCTGGTCAGTGCGGACTTGGTGGGCCAAAGGACCTCTTTCCACGCTGTATCTCTAAACTAAACTAAACTAAACACGCAATGCAAAGCATTTCATTTTCATGTCTAATTATTGTTGAACCTGTACTTGGGAGTGTTTGGTGGGACAGCTATGGAGGAAGCTTTACTCTGTACCCCTTCTATGTTGCCCATGCTGTGGGAGTGTTTGATGAGCTAATGTAGAACTTTAGTTTAGTTTAGTTTACTAGTTTACAAGTTCACAAGTTCACAAGTTCACGAGTTATAGGAGTAGAAAGAGGCCATTCGCCCCATCGAGGCTTGTACACACTGGAATTTAGAAGGATGAGGGGGGATCTTATTGAAACATATAAGATAATTAGGGGATTGGACACATTAGAGGCTGGAAACATGTTCCCAATGTTGGGGGAGTCCAGAACAAGGGGCCACAGTTTAAAAATAAGGGGTAGGCCATTTAGAACGGAGATGAGGAAGAACTTTTTCAGTCAGAGAGTGGTGAAGGTGTGGAATTCTCTGCCTCAGAAGGCAGTGGAGGCCAGTTCGTTGGATGCTTTCAAGAGAGAGCTGGAAAAAACTCTTAAGGATAGTGGAGTGAGGGGGTATGGGGAGAAGGCAGGAACGGGGTACTGATTGAGAGTGATCAGCCATGATCACATTGAATGGCGGTGCTGGCTCGAAGGGCTGAATGGCCTACTCCTGCACCTATTGTCTATTGTCTATTGTCTATTGAGTCTACTCCGCCATTCAATCATGGCTGATCTCTGCCTCCTAATCCCATTTCCCTGCCTTCTCCCCATAACCCCTGACACCCATTCTAATCAAGAATTTGTCTATCTCTGCCTTAACAATATCCACTGACTTGGCCTCCACAGCCCTCTGTGGCAATGAGTTCTACAGTTTAACTACCCTTTAGCTAAAGAAGTTCCTCATCACCTCCTTTCAAAAAGAGCGCCCTTTAATTCTGAGGCTGTGATCTCTGGTCCTAGACTCTCCCACCAGTGGAAACATCTATATACTGAAACTCTTGTTTGTTTGTTTGTTTGTTTGTTCCTGAACTACAGCCAAAACGGTACACGATAGCGCGACAACTTTAGGCCCACCTTACTCAACGTCATCCCTTTGGTGCTAATGGAAGAAGTTTCATTGAAATCGGTGTTATATTTTTGAAGTTATTCACATTTTAGAGTTTAAATCTATCCCCTAGGGAGGGAAGGGGGGGGGGAGGGAAGGAGGGGAGAGGGGAGGGGGAGAGGAGAGGGTGCTGCACCAATGCAGGAGAGGTTTGGGCCCAACATGTCCACTTGGTCCAGTCCACTCTATCTCTCTCCATTCTGTAAGTTTCAATGAGGTCCCCCCTCATCCTCCTAAACTCCAGCGAGGGGTGGGGAGGAGTGCAGTCAGGGGCTCATCATGTGAGTTTAGTTTAGTTTATTGTCACGTGTACCGAGGTACAGTGAAAAGCTTTTGTCGCGCGCTATCCAGTTAGTGGAAAGACTATACACTCAACTATGTATTACATAGAAACTTAGAAAATAGGTGCAGGGGTAGGCCATTCGGACCTTCGAGGCCTGTACGCACCGCCATTCAATATGGTCATCGCTGATCGTCCAACTCAGTATCCCGTACCTGCCTTCTCTCCATACCCCCTGATCCCTTTAGCCACAAGGGCCACATCTAACTCCCTCTTAAATATAGCCAATGAACTGGCCTCAACTACCTTCTGTGGCAGAGAATTCCACAGATTCACCACTCTCTGTGTGAAAAAAAACTTTCTCATCTCGGTCCTAAAAGACTTCCCACTTATCCTTAAACTGTGACCCCTTGTTCTGGACTTTCCCAACATCGGGAACAATCTTCCTGCATCTAGCCTGTCCAACCCCTTAAGAATTTTGTAAGTTTCTATAAGATCCACCCTCAATCTTCTAAATTCCAGCGAGTACAAGCCGAGTCTATCCAGTCTTTCTTCATATGAAAGTCCTGCCATCCCAGGGATCAATCTGGTGAACCTTCTCTGTACTCCCTCTTAGGCTAGAATGTCTTTCCTCAGATTAGGAGACCAAAACTGTACGCAATACTCCAGGTGCGGTCTCACCAATGCCCTGTACAACTGCAGCAGAACCTCCCTGCTCCTATACTCAAATCCCCTCGCTGTGAATGCCAACGAGTACACTCCGAAGGTATTTATTCACAAAATGCTGGAGTAACTCAGCAGGTCAGGCAGCATCTCTGGAGAGAATGAATGGGTGACGTTTCGGGTCAAGACCCTTCTTCAGACTGATCACTCCACTACACATACTCTGGACCTTATCAGTGCTGTCCGAGCATTGGGAATGTTTGAAAGAACAAGAGTGGAGAAAGTTAATGGAATAGTTTAGAGGGAGTTTCACTTTGTATCTAACCAGATTGACCCTGTCCTTTTTTTTTTAACAAATACTTTATTCCAAAACAAAACAAACATACATAGTAAGGCGATCAAATCAAAGGCTGCCTGTATCGGCAGTTTACAAACAAAACAGTTATCAATATTTCGACAACTCCATCAATTATACATTGGACCTCCCCCGGCGACCAGCGTTCATGGAAGGCCTCCAGAGTCCCTTTGGAGACCGCGTGTGCGTGTTCCCTCTCCAGGGACATGGACGTAGGCCCAGAAGAGGGGCGGGCAGCCGACCTCCGTGCGGCCCTCGACTACCTACTGCCTGGACCCACGAGTGGCCATCTTGGCCAGGCCCAGAAGCAGACCGACAGGGAGACCGCCCACCCCCTCCCGACCACCCCCACCCCACCCCTCTGTACCGGATGCCCAAAACTCAGGAGCGTGGGGCTGAAATGGAGCCAAAACTTGAGGAGGACCAGCCCCTTCAGTTACTCAAACAGGGCTGCAACATCTCACACTGTACGTACACATGGTATACGGTCTCCTCCTTGCTCCATTATCTTCTAATTCTAACCCAAGCTGTCCCAGCCCTGGGAGGTTTTGTTTAATGGGAATGTGCTCTTTGCCCTGCTCACCCCAAGGTTGTTTGATGGGATGGCGCAGAGCGAACTTTACCCTGCGTCTAATTCCCAAAGTTTCGCCGGCACTGAGCAGTCAAATGAATGGATGCCTGGCAGAGGCAGATTAATCCTTGGATTGCAAACGCAGCACAAAGTGAAGCTGCAGAGATAATAGAACTCGTGCGGCTCATGTACAAACAGCGGCGTATCAGGCTGTAAGAAAATAATCAGCGGGCAGGGAGGTCCCAGAGAGAGGGTGAAGGTAGCAATGCCACACTCTAATCCTACGAGGCAGGAACCGACAGATCGTGCTCCACATCTTCACACTTTAGTGATTAATCTTTTTTTTTTCACGGACGTCAAGACAGCCAAAATTAATGTGTTTTTTTTTTGTCCCACAGTTCCTGGAATACTGTTTCTCCGACTGATTACCAGGTCGGATTCTTGGCCACGTTGAGTAGACCCATGGACCGCACAGCAAAGGAACAGGCCCTTCAGCCCACTGTTCCTGCTCCGATTCAGATGCTTTGGGGGTTTGGGGTTAATGGAGTGATGGGGGCAGGAGGAAGCAGTCACCTTTTGAGTACTTGGGGATTTGAGTATAGGAGCAGGGAGGTTCTGCTGCAGTTGTACAGGGCATTGGTGAGACCGCACCTGGAGTATTGCGTACAGTTTTGGTCTCATAATCTGAGGAAAGACATTCTAGCCTTAAAGGGAGTACAGAGAAGGTTCACCAGATTGATTCCTGGGATGGCAGGACTTTCATATCAAGAAAGACTGGATAGACTCGGCTTGTACTCGCTGGAATTTATAAGACTGAGGGGGGATCTTATAGAAACATATAAAAATTTTAAGGGGTTGGAGAGGCTAGATGCGGGAAGATTGCTCCCGATGTTGGGGAAGTCCAGAACTAGGGGTCACGGCTTAAGGATAAGGGGGAAGTCTTTTAGGACCGAGATGAGAAAACATTTCTTCACACAGAGAGTGGTGAGTCTGTGGAATTCTCTGCCACAGGAGTAGTTGAGGCCAGTTCATTGGCTATATTTAAGAGGGAGTTAGATGTGGCCCTTGTGGCTAAAGGGATCAGGGGGTATGGAGAAAAGGCAGGCACAGGTTACTGAGCTGGATGATCAGCCATGATCATATTGAATGGCGGTGCAGGCTCGAAGGGCTGAATGGCCTACTCCTGCACCTATTTTCTATGTTCTATGTTCATCGTCTCATTTGGAAGGTCCAACCACGGATTCAGGCTCAGTGAAATGACCAGGTAGGAGTTTAGGATGTTTCCACTAGTGGGAGAGTCTAGGACCAGAGGGCACAGCCTCAGAATTAAAGTACGTTCCTTTAGAAGAGAGATGGGGAGGAATTTATTTAGTCAGAGGGTGGTGAATCTGTGGAATTCTTTGCCACAGACGGCTGTGGAGGCCAAGTCAATGGATAATTTTAAGGTGGAGAATGATATTCATGATTAGCATGGTTGTCAGGGGTTATGGGGAGAAGGCAGGAGAATGGGGTTAGGAGGGAGAGATAGATCAGCCATGTGAAGGATGGACCTGCAGATGCTGGTTTAAACCGAAGACAGACACAATATGCCGGAGTAAATCAGCGGGACAGGCAGCATCTCGGGAGTGAAGAAATGGGTGACGTTTCGGGTCGAGACCCTTCTTCAGACCTGAAGAAGAGTCTCACCTGAAACGTCACCCATTCCTTCTCTCCAGAGATGCTGCCTGTCCCGCTGAGTTACTCCAGCATTTTGTGTCTATCTTCGACAGGTCAGCCATGATTGAATGATTGAAGTAGACCTGATGGGCCGAGTGGCCTAATTCTGCTCCGATCACTTAGTTAGCGACATCGCTCCAGGTCTGGACTCAAATAATGAGGAACAGTGGCTAATTTCCTTCACAACAGGACCTCAGTGAAACAGATGGGCATTTCTGATAAACTAGCAGTTTTATATAGCCCATTACTAGCTTTTTTATGCTAGATTTATTGGAATTAATTAACATTTTAATTTCTCCAGTTGGCATGTTGGGATTTGAACTTGTGTTTCCAGATAAGTCATCCAACACAATCATATCCATAATGTTGTGACAGGTGTGGCTTGAATGTGTCCACTTTGGATTCGGCTCCATTGAAGGTTCTGTCACAAAATCCTTTGGGGTTATCCTGAATGGTTGATTGTGTACAGCGTTCTTTGATGAGGACTTTACTACTCTCTAGAGGGGCTGGAGCCTTGGGGCAGAGGGGAGCACAGGAGAGAGGAATGAGATAGCATTGGCATGGTACGGCACAGTGGCGCAGCGGTAGAGTTGCTGCCTTACAGCGCTTACAGTGCCAGAGATCCCCGGGTTCGATCCCGACTACGGGCGCCGTCTGTACGGAGTTTGTACGTTCTCCCCGTGACCTGCGTGGGTTTTCTCCGAGATCTTCGGTTTGCTCCCACACTCCAAAGACGTGCGTGCTTGTAGGTTAATTGGCTTGGGTTTGGATACTTGGTATAAGTGTAAATTGTCCCCAGTATGTGTAGGATAACGTTAATATGCGCGGATTGCTGGCCAGCGCAGACTTGATGGGCCGAAGGGCCTGTTTCCGCACTGGATCTCTAAAAATAAAATACTAAAACTACCCGAGGGCTATGATTACACGGAGGTTCAGATACTGAAATACCAACCAGAGACCTGGTTAAGACTTGGGCAGATGATAGGCACAAAAAGCTGGAGTAACTCAGCGGGTCGGGCAGCATCTCTGGAGAAAAGGAATAGGTGACTTTTCGGGTCGAGACCCTTCTTCAGACTGGAGGGGATATGGATGGTGACGTAGATCGATAGAGGGCAAATGAATGAAAAATAAGCAAAAAAAAATATTGATGACAAAGGATGTTTAGATTTTTTTTTTAGATTTAGAGATACAGCGCGGAAACAGGCCCTTCGGCCCACCGAGACCGTGCCGCCCAGCGATCCCCGCACATTAACACTATCCTACTCACACTAGGGACAATTTTTTACATTTACCCAGTCAATTAACCTACATACCTGTACATCTTTGGAGTGTGGGAGGAAACCGAAGATCTCGGAGAAAACCCACGAGGTCACGGGGAGAACGTACAAACTCCGTACAGACGGCGCCCGTAGTCAGGATCGAACCTGAGTCTCCGGCGCTGCATTCGCTGTAAGGCAGTGTTAGGCGAGAACGAATTACAGACAGTGAGACTCAGCAAGATGACTTTAAAACTGGTATGACTTGGGTGGGGTAGGGATGGAGAGAGAGGGAATGCAAGGGTTACTTGGGCAATTTAGTTCAGCAATATTACTTCACTTAGTCACAGAGTTACGAGAGGCATACAGCAAGGGAACAGACCATTCGGCCCAACGTTTCCATGCTGACCAAAATGCCCCTTTCATGTTAGTCCCACTTGCCCACATTTGGCCCATCTCCCTGTAAACTTTTCCTATCCATGTACTTGTCCAAAGGTCTATGAAATGTTCAGTTTAGTTTAGTTTAGTTTCATTTAGAGATACCAAGTGGAAACAGGCCCTTTGGCCCACAGAATCTGTGCTGACCCACAATAACTCATACACCTAGTTCCATCCTACACCCTAGGGATATTTTTACAGAAGTAAATTGATGTCACTGTGCGGCATTTATTGATGGGCTGGAGGCACCAGGAAAGATAAGGAATGCTGATTCCCTCCCCTATAGGATACTGGTGAAGCAGCTGATTATTTATAACAATCCAATGGTCCCATGATACGGATTCTGTGAGATTTTTAACTAGCTGAATTTATATATTCCAGCTGAACACAGAGGGTGGTGGGTGAATGGAATGAGCTGACAGAGATCTGAAGAAGGGTCTCGACCCGAAACGTCACCCATTCCTTCTCTCCAGAGATGCTGCCTGTCCCGCTGAGTTACTCCAGCTTTTTAGTTTAGTTTAGAGATACAGCACGGAAACAGGCCCTTCGGCCCACCGGGTCCGCGCCGACCAGCGATCCCCGCACATTAAACATCTTCCTACACACACTAGGGACAATTTTTACATTTACCCAGCCAATTAACCTACAAACCTGCACGTCTATGGAGCGTGGGAGGAAACCGAAGATCTCGGAGGAAACCCACGCAGGTCACGGGGAGAACGTACAAACTCCGTACAGTCGGCGCCCGTAGTCAGGATCGAACCCGGGTCTCGGGTGCTCCATTCACTGGAAGGCAGCAACTCTACCGCTGCGCCACAGTGACCGCCTTTGAGTCTATCTTCGAGCTGATAGAAGAAGTCGTTGAGACAAGTACCGTAACAAATCTGCGGCACGGTGGCGCAGCGGTAGAGTTGCTGCCTCACAGCACCAGTGACCCGAGTTCGATCCTGACTACGGGTGCTGTCTGTACAGAGTTTGTACGTTCTCCCCGTGACCTGCGTGGGTTTTCTTAGGCCTTCAACTCTTCAGTAAAGTACAATTATTACACCCCCATTGCTCCATCTTTATCATGGGTGTCTCTACATTTTGATTCGGAAAAGGCCTGTCAAACCCCTCAGTTGGTTAGCAGCTGAGCAAAGGGTGTTAAAAGGTTTCTTCTTTAATAATTCAGAACAACTTGGATTGGAAAGGGTGATGGGTGTATGGAACGAGCTGCCGGAGGAGGTAGTTGAGGCAGGGACTATCGCAAAGTTTAAGAAACATTTAGACTTGTACATGTGATAGGACAGGTTTAGAGGGCTATGGACCAAACACAGGCAGGTAGGACTAGTACAGGTGGGACGTTGGCTGGTGTGGGCAAGTTGGGCCGAAGGGCCTGTTTCCACGCTGTATGATTCTATGACTCTAAGAGGGACTGTAAAGCCTGTCTCCACGCTGTATGACTCTACGATTCTATGAACACCACGCTGCAGTCTAAGAAACACTAACTCGGCATGAAGGATTGTGGGTGCATGGAACGAGCTGCCGGAGGAGGTTGTTGATAAAGGTACTATCGCAATGTTTAAGAAACATTTAGACAGGTACATGGATAGAGTTGTGTAAGAAAATAACTGCAGATGCTGGTACAAATCAAAGGTATTTATTCACAAAATGCTGGAGTAACTCAGCGGGACAGGCAGCATCTCAGGAGAGAAGGAATGGGTGACGTTTCGGGTCGAGACCCTTCTTCAGGCTGCCTTACAGTGCCAGAGGCCCGGGTTTAATCCTGACTCTGGGTGCTGCCTGTGTATCTTTGTGGGTCAATTGGCTTCTGTAAATTGTCCCGAGTGTGTAGGTACATGGATAGGACAAGTTTGGAGGGATGTGGGGCCAAACGCAGGCAGGTGGGACTCGTGTAGATGGGACATAGAAACATAGAAAGTAGGTGCAGGAGTAGGCCATTCGGCCCTTCGAGCCTGCACCGCCATTCAATATGATCATGGCTGATCATCCAACTCAGTATCCCGTACCTGCCTTCTCTCCATACCCCCTGATCCCTTTAGCCACAAGGGCCACGTCTAACTCCCTCTTAAATATAGCCAATGAACTGGCCTCAACTAACTTCTGTGGCAGAGAATTCCACAGATTCACCACTCTCTGTGTGAAAAAAAACGTTCTCATCTCGGTCCTAAAAGACTTCCCCCTTATCCTTAAACTGTGACCCCTTGTTCTGGACTTCCCCAACATCGGGAACAATCTTCCTGCATCTAGCCTGTCCAACCCCTTAAGAATTTTGTAAGTTTCTATAAGATCCCCCCTCAATCTTCTAAATCCCAGCGAGTACAAGCCCGACATGTTGGCCAGTGTGGGCCTGTTTCCACACTGCAAGACTCTATGACTCTATGGTTCCGTGATTCATTCTGCCTTTCAGGGCAGTCTTTGGCGGTGTGTAAAATGCAGTAGAAATGAAACTGGAAAACTGGATTGCATGAAACTTCCTCTGCTCCATCTCCTGGGACCGGGCTAGTCTGATGATAATAGACAATAGACAATAGGTGCAGGAGGAGGCCATTCGGCCCTTCGAGCCAGCACCACCATTCAATGTGATCATGGCTGATCATTCTCATCTCCGTTCTAAATGTCCTACCCCTTATTCTTAAACTGTGGCCCCTGGTTCTGGACTCCCCCAACATTGGGAACATGTTTCCTGCCTCTAACGTGTCCAACCCCTTAATAATCTTTTATGTTTCGATAAGATCTCCTCTCATCCTTCTAAATTCCAGTGTATACAAGCCTAGTCGCTCCAGTCTTTCAACATACGACAGTCTCGCCATCTGCCTCAGAAACAGTAACAAGCACTGGTAACTTGAATCTGGATAATTGTGAATTATCCTGAAGATTACAATCACTTGGATGCTCGCCATCTCCAGAACACACTAAATTGTACAGATGATTTAATAACAGATATTTTAAAAAAGCCACAACATTGGCTGATAATTTAACATTCACTCCTCGCATAATTATTTTTCCACTCTGACTGGTCCCATCATCCCCAGGAAGGTGTGACCTCTGTCTCTTTGGCTGTTAGTGGAAAGCCAGATGGAATTATAATAATCTTTCTGGGAGAGATGACTGAGTCTCATTGTTTGGCATCTCTGCTGGTTATTTATTAATTGAACGATACAGCAGGGAACCAAGCCTTTCAGCCCATCCATAATTGCATGTCCAAGGAGCAGAATTAGGCCATTCAGCCCTTAAGTCTACTCCACCATTCAATCATGGTTGATCTATCTCTCCCTCCTAACCCCATTCTCTTGCCTTCTCCCCATAACCCCTGACACCTGTACTGATCAAGAATCTATCTGTCTCTGCCTTAAATATAACCGTTGACTTGGCCTCCACAGCCTTCTGTGGCAATGAATCCCACAGATTCACCACCCTCTGACTAAAGAAATTCCTCCTCATCTCCTTTCTAAAGGAACGTCCTTTTATTCTGAGGCTGTGCCCTCTGGTCCTAGACTCCCCCACTAGTGGAAACATCCTCTGAGAGAGCTAGATAGAGCTCTTAAGGATAGCGGAGTCAGGGGGTATGGGGAGAAGGTAGGAACAGGGTACTGATTGAGAATGATCAGCCATGATCACATTGAATGGCGGTGCTGGCTCGAAGGGCCGAATGGCCTCCTCCTGCACCTATTGTCTATTGTCTATTGTCTACGCTGCATCACTAAAACCTAAAGTTAAGTCGAAAGAGCAGAAGGCGTCTAGTTTAATTTAGTTTATTGTCACGTTGTTTGTTGCTTGCTATGCAGTCAATGAAAAGGCTACAGATGATTACAATCAAGCTGTCCACGTTGTACAGATACACGATAAAGCATGTAACATTTAGTGCAAGATAAAGTCCAATTACTGAAAGTGTGAGGGACTTCAGTGAGGTAGAATGGAGGTCAGGACCGCTACTCCAGTTGGTGAGAGGACGGTTCAGTTGCCTGATAACAGCTGGGAAAAAACGGTCCCTGAATCTTGCCTGAAAGATTCACCAATTTGATGATCATTGGGCAACAGTTGGTGTTTGGAAAACAGATAAGCCAGTTGGTGTTTGTCTCCGTGTCCCTGGGAACAGACTGTAAAGCACAGAATCCTGTGTGACACAGCTGTTCATGATCAGCCTCTACAAAGATCACCACATCCCTCCCCAGAACCTCTTGGCAAGAGCAAATGGGTTTATAGAGTCATAGTGATACAGCGTGGAAACAGGCCCTTCGACCCAACTTGCCCAACATGTCCCAGCTACACCAGTCCCACCGGCCCACCTCCCTCCAAACCTGTACCTGTCCAACTGTTTTTTGAACGTTGGGATAGTCCCAATCGAGTAGATGTGGTCTCTTGCCCAGAGTAGATGAATCGAGGACCAGAGGACATAGGTAGAAGGTGAAGGGGAAAAGATTTAATAGGAATCTGAGGGGTAACTTTTCCACGCAAAGGGTGGTGGGTGTGTGGAACGAGCTGCCAGAGGAGGTTGTTGAGGCAGGGACCATCCCAACGTTTAATAAACAGTTAGACAGGTACATGGATAGGACAGGGTTGGAGGGATATGGGCCAAATGCGAGCAGGTGGGACTAGTGTAGCTTGGATATGTTGGCCAGTGTGGGCAAGTTGGGCCGAAGGGCCTGTTTCCGCACTGTATCACTCTACGACTCTAGAACATGTATTTTTAAATTACAGTCATTAAAGCACTTTTTCCTCCCAGTAATAGATTACCTCCTGTGACAAGGAGGAAGCTTTAAAAAGATAAAGACAAATAACTCATTCCTAAATTGGAACCAGAAAGCACTTTCTCCATAAAATTTCGAAGGTGTTCCTTCCTTAGAGAAATAAAATGCACCGCGTTCATTACTGGTCCGGAAGTATCAGAGACCAAACCAAATAAAATGTCCAAAATATACATTTTTCTGGGACAAGAATATAAATCTTGGATCATCAACACACATGTAGTGTTGGTCTGACTGACAACTGAAACCCAAAATAAAACTGCACTCCACACACCGATTCTGATACAGTTCTCCTTTGATGTCCTGTGTTCTACACTCTCCATGTGCCCACACTGGTAGACCTTCACTCTGTCTCTCCCTCACCCAGACCTGCAATGGACCTCAACTAGTGGTTGCCAACTATCCCATTCCCAAATAAGGGACAAGTTGCGTCACCGCCACGCACCCTGCGTGACCTCACCCAGCCAGCGGCCACGTGCTCCCGCTCCACCAATGGCGGCCGCCCGGGCCGGGAGGCGGGTTGCTATGCAACCTCCGTTAGGCAGCGCCCGGGCCTCCAGACCTAAACTGTCCGCACCTACACTGTCCGGACCTACACAGTCCGTACCTACACTGTCAGGATCTACAGCGTCCAGACCTACAGTGTCTGGGCCTACACTGTCCGGACATACAATGTCTGGGCCTACACTGTCCGGACCTACAGTGTCTGGGCCTACACTGTCCGGACCTACAGTGTCTGGGCCTACACTGTCCGGACCTACAGTGTCTGGGCCTACACTGTCCGGACCTACAGTGTCCGGGCCTACACTGTCCGGACCTACAGTGTCTGGGCCTACACTGTCCGGACCTACAGTGTCTGGGCCTACACTGTCCGGACCTACAGTGTCTGGGCCTACAGTGTCTGGGCCTACACTGTCCGGGCCTACAGTGTCTGGGCCTACACTGTCCGGACCTACAGTGTCTGGGCCTACACTGTCCGGACCTACAGTGTCCGGGCCTACACTGTCCGGACCTACAGTGTCCGGGCCTACACTGTCCGGACCTACAGTGTCTGGGCCTACACTGTCCGGGCCTACAGTGTCTGGGCCTACACTGTCCGGACCTACAGTGTCTGGGCCTACAGTGTCTGGGCCTACACTGTCCGGACCTACAGTGTCTGGGCATACACTGTCCGGACCTACAGTATCCGGGCCTACACTGTCCAGACCTGCAGTGTCTGGGCCTACACTGTCCGGACCTACAGTGTCCGGGCCTACAGCACTCGGGCCTACAGCGCCCCCCGGGCCTAATACAGGACAAGGGCGGTCCCATAAGGGACAAACCAATTTAACCCAATATACAGGATGTCCCGGCTAATACGGGACAGTTGGCAACCTTACTCACAACTTAACACTATTCTACGTCGGATCCACAAACTAACATGGAACCTAAATGATATGAACATTGAATTTATAAGTTCATAAGTCACAGGTGCAGCATTAAGCCTATTCGGCCCATGGAGTCCACTCCACCATTCAATCATGGCTGATCTCTCTCTCCCTCTCAACCCCATTCTCCTGCCTTCTCCCCATAACCCCTGACACCCGTACTAATTGCCCTGTTATAACTTTCAGTGCAAATACTAGTCTTCACCTGACCCAAATTCATGAGCGGCAATATTGGCTGTATAAGTAGCTGGGCAGTTCTGGTCGGCACGGTGGCGCAGCGGTAGAGTTGCTGCCTTACAGTGTTTACAGCACCAGAGACCCGGGTTCGATCCTGACTACGGGTGCTGTCTGTACGGAGTTTGTACGTTCTCCCCGTGACCTGCGTGGCTTTTCTCCAAGATCTTCGGTTTCCTCCCACACTCCAAAGACATCCAGGTTTGTATATTAGTTGGCTTGACATACATGTAAACTGTCCGCAGTGTGACTAGGGTAGTGTTAATGTGCGGGGATCGTTGGGCAGTAAAGACTCGGTGGACCGAAGAGCCTGTTTCCTCGCTGTATCTCCAAGCTAAACTGACCCGTTGAGTTACTCCAGCACTTGGGTGCCTTTTTTTTGTAAACCAGCATCTGCAGTTCCTCGTATCTCCCAAACTGGCCCTGTGTACAGTGCAAATACCAGTCTTCACCTGACCCAAATACATGAGCAGTCATATTGGCTGTCTCAGTAGCTGGAGATCAAGGCCAAAGAATTGGTTCACACAACACACTAAAACATATGGTGCTTTGCTCATGAAATTTGGGTTAACCGACTGCAGAGAAGTTCTGTGCATAATTCTGACCCCTTTGGGAAATTCAACTCAATTCTTGTCAAGGTTTTCGTTTGCCCGCGCATTTTTCCTTCCAGGATAACATTTCCCCAAATTAAGTTTAACAGTATTGTAAAAGACAAAGAGTAAGGTTTTCAACTTCGCTGATCTGGAAAGCAATTTTTCCTATTTACGAACAGAATAGCCAAAGTTTGAAGAAGGGTCTCGCCTCGAAACGTCACCCATTCCTTCTCTCCCGAGATGCTGCCTGACCTGCTGAGTTACTCCAGCATTTTGTGTCTGTCTTTGGTTTAAACCAGCACCTGCAGTTCTTTCCTACACTAAGGTAGTTGAGTCTTATCTCTGATTGGAACATAGATAGATGACTCACACCGACCATCAGTCTGAAGAAGGGCCTCGACCCGAAACGTCACCCATTCCTTCTCTCCCGAGATGCTGCCTGTCCCGCTGAATTACTCCAGCATTTTGTGTCTACCTTCGATTTAAACCAGCATCTGAGGTACAGTGAAAATAGACAATAGACAATAGGTGCAGGAGTAGGCCATTCGGCCCTTCGAGCCAGCACCACCATTCAATGTGATCATGGCTGATCATTGTGTTGCATGCTAACCAGTCAGCGGAAAGACAATGCATGATTACAATCGAGCCATTCACAGTGTATAGATACCTGATAAGGGAATAACGTTTAGTGCAAGGGTTCCCAACCTGGGGTAAATTTACCCCCAGAGGGTAAATTTGTTTATTCTGGATTTATACATATTGACTGACTGTGTTTAGGTCAGGTATACCATTCATCATTTTGGGTCTGGTATCTGTTCATCATTAGTTGTTCACTAATAAATGAAATAACATTAGTATGTGCTATTATTATTGATATTTGAACTTAAAATAATAATGTTAAAAACAGTTTTTTTTAATTTCCCCTTTGTCGGTTGCTTTGTTATGGTAGAAGTGTAAACTCAAACTACTGAACAAAACAGGGTGGGGGGGGGGTAAATTTACTTTCGAAAAGTTGCAAAGGGGTAAACGGGACGAAAAAGGTTGGGAACGAAGGGCCGAATGGCCTACTCCTGCACCTATTGTCTATTGTGGAATGCCCAGTTTAGTGTAAGTTAAAGCCAGCAACGTCTGATCAAGAATAGTCCGAGGGAAATCAATGAGGTAGATCGTAGTTCAGCACCACTTGTTCAGTTGCCTTGACTCCATGCTCAAGCTCTGTGTGTTTTGAGAGGTGGGACTTGCTAAAGTTTAGACGATAACCTCGTGTGGATCTTTGTGTGTGGAGATCAGAGTCGTGATCCCACCAGTTGCCTGGTCTTGGGCTGCCACACCTTGTTGGTTGCTGTACATTGTTGCTTTAGGTTTAGCTTTGAGTTTATTATTGCCACGTGTACTGAGTGAGGTACAGTGAAAAGCTTTTGCTTTGCACTCTGTGTCTGAAGAGTGCCTTGTCTGAAGAGCGATCACCCTGTGCTCTTGGTATCTCAAAATGATGGGTCTGAAGAAGGGTCTCGACCCATTCCCTCTCTCCTAGATGCTGCCTGACCTGCTGAGTTACTCCAGCATTTTGTGACACCTTTGATTTGTACCAGCATCTGCAGTTATTTTCCTACACACACTGTGCTCTTGGGTGCATGTGTGTGTGTGTGTGTGTGTGTGTGTGTGTGTGTGTGTGTGTGTGTGTGTGTGTGTGTGTGTGTGTGTGTGTGTGTGTGTGTGTGTGTGTCCGTGTTAGCAGAGAAGAAAAAATTGCAATCTCACAGGGAAAGAATGAGGGATTTTGAGGAGAGGAAAGAAGAAAGCGCCAGCATGGATGTGATGGGCCAAATGGCCTCCGAGCTGCAGGAGCTTGTAATTCTATAATAGTTTAGAAGATGTAATCACTTTGAGTCTAATGAGATAATTTTCCTCTGTATATTAGATTTATGAATCTCAATCTCTTGGCATGTATGATTCCCTAACACAAAACTCCACTAATTTGACACAAATTAGACATTATCCATGAAGCTCCTTAAAAAACACCAGAGTAAAGAAAGAAAATCACAGCTAATATTTTCACACAGCTTGCCTGCGTTATTTTTCTGTTATTTTTCCCCTTCCACTCTTCCTGGCCCCTGGTTTCAGAGAGAAGCTACTCTTGTGATGAATTATACACAACCTTTAAAACCATTCAGGACTCCAATCTGGACATAGAGCTGTTTCTACACACCTCCGTGCCAGCTCTGTGAAGAAGCTATTGTTGAAAGACTGGAGCGACTAGGCTTGTATACACTGGAATTTAGAAGGATGAGAGGAGATCTTATCGAAACGTATAAGATTATTAAGGGGTTGGACACGTTAGAGGCAGGAAACATGTTCCCAATGTTGGGGGAGCCAGCGCTGCCGTCGCAGCTGCGGCTTGCCTGCAGTCCGTCTGTCTTTTGTGTTTTTTGTTGTTTTTGTCTGAATTGTAGTTTAATATGGTGTAGGGTTTGTATGTTATGTTTGGGGGGGGTGGGAGGGAACGGGAACTGTAAAATTCTCTCTCCAGAATGGAGACGCGACCTTTGTTTCTGTGTCGTGTCTCCGTTCCCGTTGTGGCCTACCACCGGCCATGCACCTGGGACCACCTGGGGCTCTGGTTCGCAGAGCCCGCGGTCCGGACTCACCACCTGCGGCGCTGGCTGCCTGCGGATGCTGCGGGAGCGGCTGCGATTCGTCTCCGGAGGCTCCGGCGCGGGCCACGTGGACGTCGGAAGCCCACAGGCCCCTGGTTGGGGGCCGACATCGGGAGCTCCGGCAGCGGCAGAGGCAACGTGTTCGCCCGCCCCGAATCGCGGGGCTTGGGTTGGCCCGCCGCGGACCTTTCACCGCCCAGCGGGGGCTTCGATATCGGGAGCCCCGACTGCCCCGACGTGGCAACTCCAACAGCCTGACCGCGGGACAAGACGGCAGGGAAGAGAAAAAGACATTTTGTCCTTCCATCACAGTGAGGAGGGACTGGAGGAGACTCACTGTGATGGATGTTTCTTTTTGTTTGGTGTTAGTTGTGATTGTATGTGTTATTGCATTTTTATTGATTAATCTTATTGGTCTTATTGTTCAACTGCGGATAATGTTTCATTTTACTACACATTTATGTGTATGTAACAAATAAACGACTATTGACTATTGACTATTGAACAAGGGGCCACAGTTTAAGAATAAGGGGTAGGCCATTTAGAACTGAGATGAGGAAAAACTTTTTCAGTCAGAGAGTTGTGAATCTGTGGAATTCTCTGCCTCAGAAGGCAGTGGAGGCCAATTCTCTGAATGCATTCAAGAGAGAGCTGGATAGAGCTCTTAAGGATAGCGGAGTCAGGGGGTATGGGGAGAAGGCAGGAACGGGGTACTGATTGAGAATGATCAGCCATGATCACATTGAATGGTGGTGCTGGCTCGAAGGGTCGAATGGCCTCCTCCTGCACCTATTGTCTATTGTCTATTGACATAGAGCTGTTTCTACACACCTCCGTGCCAGCTCTGTGAAGAAGCTATTTAATGAATCTACTCTAGCCTACAATGACAGAGTGTCCAATGCCGAGATTCTGTCTCGCGCTGGCCTTCCGAGTATGTACATTCTACTCAGCTGGCTGGGCCATGTCCACCGCATGGAGGATGGCCATATTCCAAAAGACATCCTCTATGGAGAGCTAACATCTGGGAGGAGAACCATCGGCCGCCCCCAGCTACGTTGTTACAAGGATGTCTGCAAGAGAGATTCGAAGGCGCTCGACATCGATGTGGAGTCCTGGGAGAGCCTTGCAGCTGACTGTACAAGATGGAGAGGTACCCTGAACCAACATCTCAAAACGGGGGAAGAGAAACCGACGAACGCAACGGCAGACAAGCGGGCACGCAGAAAGGAGCGCGGCAACTTCAATAGACCAGAGACCACACACACATGTGACCTTTGCCACAGAGACCGTCACTGCCGCATTGGTCTCTTCAGCCACAAGCCACGCTGCTCTAGCCGAGGTGTGGAGCAAGCAGCCAACTAGGATGCATCACCCATGGTCAGCCATGACCGAGGGGGCCGAAGAAAGAAGCCTACAATGAGTAGACAACAATGGGTCTAGTCTACCCTAGACTCATAGAGTCAATGAATTCTATAGATTGACCAACCTCTGACTAAAGAGGGTGTTAGAGGGTCATAGAGACTCTTTCACAGTGGAAAAAGGCCCTTCGGCCCAACTTGCCCACACCAGCAAACATGTCCCAGCTACACCAGTCCCACCTGCCTGCATTTGGCCCATATCCCACTAAACCTGTCCTGTCCATGTACCTGTCTAATTGCATCTTAAAAGTTGCGATTGTCCCTGCCTCAACTACCTCCTCTGGCAGCTCGTTCCGTACACCCACCACCCTTTGTGTGAAAAAGTTACCTCTCAGGTTGCTATTAAATCTTTTCCCCTTCACCTCTTGTCCTCGATTCACCTGCTTTGGGCAAGAGACTCTGTGCATCTATTCCATCTCCTCTCGTCAACAATGAGTAGACTACAAGAGTCTGTCTGAATAAGTGTCTCGACCCGAAACGTCACCCATTCCCTCTCTCCTAGATGCTGCCTGACCTGCTGAGATACTCCAGCATTTTGTGATACCTTCGATTTATACCAGCATCTGCAGTTATTTTCCTAGACTACAAGAGTCTAGTCTAGTCTAGTTGGCGTACAACGAGTCTACAATAAACTAAACTGAACACAACCACTCTCACATCTCTTCCCTGCACTTGTTTTCAAATGAGAAACTCCTGGAAATATTCAGCGGATCAGGCAGCGTCTGTGGAGAGAGAAAAAGGGTGGATATTTTGGGACAAATATCAT
Organism: Rhinoraja longicauda; assembly: GCF_053455715.1. Lineage (NCBI taxonomy): Eukaryota > Metazoa > Chordata > Chondrichthyes > Rajiformes > Arhynchobatidae > Rhinoraja > Rhinoraja longicauda. The sequence continues at coordinate 16,377,660 of NC_135989.1, forward strand.
CATCAGAACTGGAATTATATGGAACAAGCAAACCAACAGGAAGCAGAGAAGGAGGGGGTGAGAGCGGTGGGGGGTGTCAGTAATGGGGTTGGAGATCAACGTTGTTCTGATGAAACAATGGCTTCAGTTGCCATCCACATGTGCCAATTCACATTGTTCAGGGACAGTTTCTTCCCAGCTGTTATCAGGCAACTGAACCATCCCACTACAATCCATCTCATTGGTGACCCTCGGACTATCTTTGATCGGACTTTACTGGCTTTACCTTGCACTAAACATTATTCCCTTATCATGTATCTATACACTGTGGACTGTAAGGAGTTTGTACGTTCTCCCCGTGACCTGCGTGGGTTTTCTCCGAGATCTTCGGTTTCCTCCCACACTCCAAAAACGTACAGGTATGTAGGTTAATTGGCTGGGTAAATGTAAAAATTGTCCCTAGTGGGTGTAGGATAGTGTTAATGTGCGGGGATCACTGGGCGGCACGGACTTGGAGGGCCGAAAAGGCCTGTTTCCGGCTGTATATATATGATATGATATGATATGATGGTTCGATTGTAATCATGTATTGTCTTTCCGCTGACTGGTTAGCACGCAGCAAAAGCTTTTCACTGTGCTTTGGTACACGTGACGATAAACTAAACTGAAATGAAACCTAATCACAGCCTAGCTCTCTGGAGGAGTGTTTCCTTGCTGAGAAGATCATTTTCCCTCAAAAATCTCAGTCCTGAATTCATTTTTGTTTTTGCCATTCCAATTTCCTTTTGAGAGTCGCTATCGATTAGATACAGCAACATCCACGAGTTCCTATTCAAGAAATCTCGAGTATATGGAGCAATAATAGGCCTGGAGTGCTGTTACACGTAGCTCTTTGTTCATCTAACTGCACACCACATGTGTATACATGTCATGTACAAACCTTCTGCATTTACATTCACCTCACTGCTTTCCCTCTGCTGAAAAAAATATTCATTTATCTACTTTTAACCTGTTGACAGGTTTTGTAAGTCTCTTTGATCTACTCAGTGGAACATGCTAGAGGTGTTGTAACTGTTTCTTGTATCAGAAAGGTGCCACTTCTACCAAGAGTTCAGTGGAATCTCCGATTATTTTTCCCACAGTGTGCACTGGATCAACATCTGGAATGGAACGGAAGACCACATTGTCACAGGTGACAAGGCACAGTGAAACATAGAAAATAGGTGCAGGAGTAGGCCATTTGGCCCTTCGAGCCTGCACCGCCATTCAATATGATCATAGCTGATCATCCAGCTCAGTAACCCGTACCTGCCTTCTCTCCATACCCCCTGATCCCTTTAGCCACAAGGGCCACATCTAACTCCCTCTTAAATATAGCCAATGAACTGGCCTCAACTACCTTCTGTGGCAGAGAATTCCACAGACTCACCACTCTCTGTGTGAAGAAATATTTTCTCATCTCGGTCCTAAAAGACTTCCCCCTTATCCTTAAACTGTGACCCCTTGTTCTGGACTCCCCCAACATCGGGAACAATCTTCCCGCATCTAGCCTCTCCAACCCCTTAAGAATTTTATATGTTTCTATAAGATCCCCCCTCAGTCTTATAAATTCCAGCGAGTATAAGCCTAGTCTATCCAGTCTTTCTTCATATGAAAGTCCTGCCATCCCAGGGATCAATCTGGTGAACCTTCTCTGTACTCCCTCTTAGGCTAGAATGTCTTTCCTCAGATTAGGAGACCAAAACTGTACGCAATACTCCAGGTGCGGTCTCACCAAGGCCCTGTACAACTGCAGCAGAACCTCCCTGCTCCTATACTCAAATCCTCTTGCTATGAATGTTAACATACCATTCGCTTTCTTCACTGCCTGCTGCACCTGCAGTGGAATTCTTTGCTTGAATACCCAAGGTATGCCAATGGCCGCCACATAAAGGGCGCAGACAAAGTTACAAAGTTACCCCCACACTGAGTCCTCCATTGTTCTTACCCATCACCCCCTCCCTCACGGCACCACCCCCCCCACACCGGGTCCTCCATTGTTCTCTCTCCCCCCTCACGGTGGCTCCCATGCGCGGGGCCCCATCGACGGCAGACCGCGGGTCGACCCGTGAGGCCCCATCGACACCGAGTCACGATCACGTAACTCTCAATACTCCTTTGTGTTCCGCTTGCAGCAAACTCTACCTATTTCAGTTTAGTTTCTAGTTTGTAGGTTTAAGGTGAAGGGAATGATTCCGTGCTGTATCTCCAAAACTAAAACTAAAAGACAAAAATACTTCTCATCCTCTTCCCACACACTAGGAGCAATTTACAGAGGAACGATTAACCTTCAAACCCATACGTCTTTGGGATAAGGAGGGAAGCCCAAGTGGTCAGTGAGTTGAGATCCACTTTCTCATTCCGTGGCTTGCTGTCTGCAATCCATCTGGAGATACTTTTAGCTTCTGATAAACCACTGCTTTCTGTCTGAATGCACTCTTGGTTCTTCTGAGCTGTCCATTGTGTTTGTGTACCCACCTAAACACCATCTGCTTGATGAAACCTTTGGCTCTTGCCAACTCTACGCATACATTGGGCAATGGGTACTTCCTGCCTACAGCACTGGGTTTAAAGTCACTTTGTAAAAGGTGGATGCAAGGAGCTGTTTCGGTTTCAGTTTATTGTATTGTCACGTGTACCGGGGTACAGTGAAAAGCTTTTGTTCCGTGCTAACCAGTCAGGTTAGTGCAAGGTAAAGCCAGCAAAGTCTGATCAAAGTAGAATTCTCTGCCACAGAAGGCTGTGGAGGCCAATTCACTGGATGTATTCAAGAGATTTTTTTTAGATTTAGAGTTACAGCGCGGAAACAGGCCCTTCGGCCCACCGGGTCCGCGCCGCCCAGCGATCCCCGCACATTAACACTATCCTACACACACTAGGGACAATTTAAAAAAAAACATTTGCCCAGCCAATTAACCTACATACCTGTACGTCTTTGGAGTGTGGGAGGAAACCGAAGATCTCGGCGAAAATCCACGCAGGTCACGGGGAGAACGTACAAACTCCGTACAGACGGCGCCCGTAGTCAGGATCGAACCCGAGTCTCCGGCGCTGCATTCGCTGTAAGGCAGCAATTCTACCAAGTCAGATTAGTGCAAGGTAAAGCCAGCAAAGTCTGATCAAAGTAGAATTCTCTGCCACAGAAGGCTGTGGAGGCCAATTCACTGGATGTATTCAAGAGAGAGTTATATTTAGCTCTTAGGGCTAATGGAATCAAGGGATTTGGGGAAAAAGCAGGAACGAGGTACTGATTTTGGATGATCAGCCATGATCATATTGACTGGCGGTGCTGGCTGGAAGGGCTGAATGGCCTACTCCTGCACCTATTTTCTATGTTTCTATGTTTCTAAAGCTAGTCCAAGAGTCACCAAAGAGGTAAATAGTAGTTCAGGACTGCTCTCTGGTTGTGGTAGGATGATTCAGTTGCCTGATAACAGCTGGGAAGAAACTGTCCTTAACAGTTCTTGACTGTTCCTGTCCATAGAGAGTAGAAAACAGTGTGTATAGGAAGGGAATTTCAGAGCTGGTTTATACCGAAGATACACACAAAGTTAACATATGATGAGCGTTTGACAGCACTGGGTCTGTACTCACTGGAGTTTAGAAGGATGAGGGGGACCTCATTGAAACTTACCGAACAGTGAAAGGCCAGGATAGAGTGGATGTGGAGAGGATGTTTCCACTAGTGGGATCATATCATATCATATATATACAGCGAGGAAACAGGCCTTTTCGGCCCACCAAGTCTGCGCCGCCCAGCGATCCCCGCACACTAACACTATTAACACTATCCTACACACACTAGGGACAATTTTCACATTTACCCAGTCAATTAACCTACATACCTGTACGTCTTTGGAGTGTGGGAGGAAACCGAAGATCTCGGAGAAAACCCACGCAGGTCACGGGGAGAACGTACAAACTCTGCACAGTACAGCACCCGTAGTCAGGATCGAACCTGAGTCTCCGGCGCTGCATTCGTTGTAAAGCAGCAACTCTACCGCTGCGCTACCGTGCCGCCCATAGTCTAGGACCAGATGCCTCAGAATAAAAGGACGTACCTTTTGAAAGGAGAGGAGGTGAATTTTTTTTTAATCCAGAGGGTGGTGAATCCGTAGAATTCATTGCCACAGGAGGCAGTCAATGGATATTTTTAAGGCAGAGACTGACAGATTCTTGATTAGTAAGGGTGTTGTTTTGGGTAGGGACCCTTCTTCTGCGCTGAATCTTCTGCTTCTGTTCTGAAGAAGGGTTCCAACCCAAAACGTCACCTATCCTTGTTCTCCAGAGATGCTGCCTGACCCGCTGAGTTACTCCAGCACTCTGTGAAACGTCACCTATCCATGTTCTCCACAGATGCTGCCTGACCCGCTGAGTTACTCCAGCACTCTGTGAAACGTCACCTACCCATGTTCTCCACAGATGCTGCCTGACCTGCTGAGTTACTCCAGCACTCTGTGAAACGTCACCTACCCATGTTCTCCAGAGATGCTGCCTGACCTGCTGAGTTACTCCAGCACTCTGTGAAACGTCACTTACCCATGTTCTCCAGAGATGCTGCCTGACCTGCTGAGTTACTCCAGCACTCTGTGAAACGTTACCTATCCATGCTCTCCAGAGATGCTGCCTGACCTGTTGAGTTACTCCAGCACTATGGTTCCTTGTTTCTACCATTGCGATAGAGCCAAAGAGTCACACAGTGCAGAAACAGGACCTTCGGCCCAACTTGCCCATGCTGACCCATTTCCACTAGTCCCACCTGTCTGGGCACTGTGAAAACCTTTGGATTGAAGCTGGGTTTAGGGAAGAACATTGGATAAAGATGGGGTTAATGCACTCCTCATTGTGAGCTCTGGTTTCTTCACACACCATTGCCCCACTAATGTGTATTTTCCTTCGTTAATTCAACTCGTTGTATTTTCTAGTTTCTACGCAAGATCCATTTAGTGGCCCTGGGCACAAACTAATGAAGATGGAAGATGCATTTAATAGAGTTTAACTGTGTTGAAAAACTGGATTTCATGTATTTTCTCCCTACTTTTCTGCCCATCAATGGTTAATTTGTCGGAATGCCCACTTTCAAAAGAGGTCACAAACTCTACTGGCCACTCCCTTCCACCTACCCCAAAAGTAACATGTCCTAAGTACCCAAGACCTGAAATAGAAACTGAAAGCACTGGAATACTCAACGCACCAGGCAGCGTCCGTTGAGAGAAGGACAAAGTGAACGTTTCAGGTCGATAACCTTCCATTGCAATTGGAAGTTGCTTCAGATGAACAGCTGTAAAGCGGGTGGAACCGCAGGGAGATGAGAAGAGATGGTCAGTGATAAGATGGAGAGGAGGAGATACAGCCGATGATGGGTTGGAGGGCAGGACACATGGTCAATGATAGGTTGGAGAGCAGGAGATATGGTCAATGGTAGATGGAGGGCATGAGATATGGTCAATGGTAGATGGAGGAGAGAAGATACGGTCAATGGTAGATGGAGGGCATGAGATATGGTCAATGGTAGATGGAGGAGAGAAGATATGGTCAATGGTAGATGGAGGGCATGAGATATGGTCAATGGTAGATGGAGGAGAGAAGATATGGTCAATAATAGGTTGGAGGATAGGAGATATGGTCAGTCATAGGTTGGACCGCACTGGAGAGATGAAATAACAAAAGATGTTGCAGGGCAAAATGAGATAACACTAACAAATGTATAGGAACACTAGAATTTAGAAGGATGAGAGGGGATCTTATCGAAACGTATAAGATTATTAAGGGGTTGGACACGTTAGAGGCAGGAAATGTGTTCCCAATGTTGGGGGAGTCCAGAACAAGGGGGAACAGTTTAAGAATAAGGGGTCGGCCATTTAGAACGGAGACGAGGAAAAACTTTTTCAGTCAGAGAGTTGTGAATCTGTGGAATTCTCTGCCTCAGAAGGCAGTGGAGGCCAATTCTCTGAATGCATTCAAGAGAGAGCTGGATAGAGCTCTTAAGGATAGCGGAGTCAGGGGGTATGGGGAGAAGGCAGGAACGGGGTACTGATTGAGAATGATCAGCCATGATCACATTGAATGGTGGTGCTGGCTCGAAGGGCCGAATGGCCTCCTCCTGCACCTATTGTCTATTGTCTATAGAAACAAAATATAGAGTGAATGTGATGTGTAAAAGGACACAACACATGAAAGGAGCAGTGGTTGAGATTTAAGCTTCATTTAGGTAGTGTTTCTTGCCATTCGAAATCAGCAGGCATGCGGTCTCTACCTACGTTATAATGAATGGTTGGACTAACGATCTCTGTCTCTGGGATGTGGAGACCAAACTGAGATTGAGTGCATCCAATCTGTTCACATGCTATTTCTGATCTCACGGCTGCATGCCATTTAAATTCTCCATTCCCTGTCTGTTGCAAGGGAAAGAATAAGAAAGGGTTTATGACTGTGGTGTGGGTTGTGCTAATGTGGTGGTAGGGAACCACAGACAAAGCCTAAAAGTAGAGACATCGAATGCAGCAGTGACGACATTAGACAATAGACAATAGACAATAGGTGCAGGAGTAGGCCATTCGGCCCTTTGAATCAGCACTACCATTCAATGTGATCATGGCTGATCATTCTCAATCAGTACCCCGTTCCTGCCTTCTCCCCATACCCCCTGACTCCACTATCCTTAAGAGCTCTATTTAGCTCTCTCTTGAATGCATTCAGAGAATTGGCCTCCACTGCCTTCTGTGGGCAGTGAATTCCACAGATTCACAACTCTCTGACTGAAAACGTTTTTTCTCATCTCCGTTTTAAATGGCCAACCTCTTATTCTTAAACTGTGGCCCCTGGTTCTGGACTCCCCCAACATTGGGAACATGTTTCCTGCCTCTAACGTGTCCAACCTCTTAATAATATAACGACACCCAAGTCTCAGGAACTTCTTTGATTTAGTTTATTTTAGTTTAGTTTAGTTTAGAGATACAGCGTGGAAACAGGCCCTTCGGCCCACCGGGTCCGCGCCGACCAGCGATCCCCGCACATTAACACTACCTTACACACACTAGGGACAATTTTACATTTATACCAAACCAATTAACCTGCAAATCTGTTGATCTTTGGAGTGATTAAGTTATAGTGTACACCCATCATCTTAACAGAAAATTGGATCTCCTGTCAACTAAGTTAGACTTGTGGATAATCAATTTATTCTGTAGTCACGACCTATTTTGTTGCATGATTAAGTCTTTCTGTATCCTCCATTTTGTAATCAACATCTAGTTTTACGGTTAATCCGGATTCTGTGTAATTCTGTCATCTAAGAATGTAAAAGCTGTACCAAAGTGGCTCTCAGGAGTTCAGCTTTCACCAGTCTCCTGGCGAGCTCCAGTTTTACTAGATGGGTCATTACTTTGAACACCAACTCCACGAGTGTCCTTTCCGTTTGCTCCTACACTCTCCAATTCACCGTTGCGCAACTTTTACAATCTTCAGCGAGAATGCAAAGATCAGCATCTCATCTGTTTTTATAGAGAGAGACAAATGTGTTTTATTGTCATGTGTCCCAGATAGAACAATGACATTCTAATTTGCTGCAATACAACAGTATATCTCAACCCAAAACGTCACCCATTCTTTCTCTCCCGAGATGCTGCCTGATCTATTGGTTACTCCAGCATTTAGTGTCTACCTTCGATGTAGACATAGTACATTGTAAACAATATAATAAACAAGAGAGAAAAAGGTCCAATGTGTGTATATATACACATACTCACAGATACATACATATATATACATACATACATATATATTTATATATACACACACACATATGCAATTGTACTCTCAAACATATGTTGAAACAAACAAACACACACACACACACACACACACACACACACACACACACACACACACACACACACACACACACACACACACACACACACACACACACACACACACACACACACACACACACATCTAGCAACATATTTTATGTTGGAATTGTTCACTTTCATTCTTAACACTTCCTCCAGATTTCTCCCTTTACCTCTTTTCCAAATTATATTTAGTCACTTGTTTCCTTGCTTATTCTTTACCAGATCCCAGTCCAAATCTTCAATTAAGTGCAACTTCCTTTCATGTAATTCAGTGTCATGTATTTCCAATTATCAAATTTGGAAAAAGATTCTGATATTGTCCAATCTCTCTCGAGCAGTCAAACTTTCAATTGGAAACTTAGTTTTTATTTGTTTTATCTCTTCATCCTGTGTGCTTAATGTTGATCACTAAGATTGAACCCAGGGACAAGGGTGTATAATAGTGGTCTGGTGTCTTCACTCATTGAGTCATAGAGTCCTAGAGTGATACAGCATGGAAACTGGACCTTCAGCCCAACTTGCCAACACTGGCCAACAATGTCCCAGCTACACTAGTCTCACCTGCCTGCGCTTGGTCCATATCCCTCCTAACCATGTCCAAACAAGGGTCTCGACCCGAAACATCACCCATTCCTTCGCTCCAGTGATGCTGCCTGTCCCGTTGGGTTACTCCAGCTTTTTGTGTCTATCTTCAGTTAAAACCAGCAACTGCAGTTCCATGTACACCTACACTATCCATGTACCTGTTCTTAAACGTTGGGATAGTCCCAGCCTCATCTCCAGCACTTTATTCCTTGGGCAGGCTAGGACTTTATTATAGACAATAGACAATAGGTGCAGGAGAAGGCCATTCGGCCCTTCTAGCCAGCACCGCCATTCAATGTGATCATGGCTGATCATTCTCAATCAGTACCCCGTTCCTGCCTTCTCCCCATACCCCCTGACTCCGCTATCCTTAAGAGCTCTATCCAGCTCTCTCTTGAATGCATTCAGAGAATTGGCCTCCACTGCCTTCTGAGGCAGAGAATTCCACAGATTCACAACTCTCTGACTGAAAAAGTGTTTCCTCATCTCAGTTCTAAATGGCCTACCCCTTATTTTTAAACTGTGGCCCCTTGTTCTGGACTCCCCCAACATTGGAAACATGTCTCCTGCCTCTAACGTGTCCAACCCCTTAATAATCTTATACGTTTCGATAAGATCTCCTCTAATCCTTCTAAATTCCAGTGTATATAAACCTAGTCGCTCCAGTCTTTCAAATATGACAGTCCCGCCATTCCGGGAATTAACCTAGTAAACCTACGCTGCACGCCCTCAATAGCAAGAATATCCTTCCTCAAATTTGGAGACCAAATCTGCACAGGAGGATGAGGAGTGATTTTATGGAGGTGTATAAAATCATGAGGGGAACAGACAGGGTGAATGCACCGTCTTTTACCCAGGGTTGGGGAATCGAGAACCAGAGGACATAGGTTTATCGTGAGAGTGGCAATGTTTAATAGGAACTTGAAGGGCAACCACCACTTTTACGGCACCTCCTTTGGCCCCCAGTTAATCTGCACCAACCAGCGATCACACTAGTTCTATCCTACACTCTGGGGCCAATTTACAGAAGCCAATTAACCTACAAACCTGCACATCTTTGGAGTGTGAGAGGAAATTGGAGCACCCGGAGAACACCCACATGGTCAGAGGGAGAATGTGCAAACTCCGTACAGACAGCACCCAAGGTCAATAAGAAAATAACTGCAGATGCTGGTACAAATCGAAGGTATTTATTCACAAAATGCTGGAGTAACTCAGCAGGTCAGGCAGCATCTCAGGAGAGAAGGAATGGGTGACGTTTCGGGTCGAGACCCTTCTTCAGACTGATGTCAGGGGGGCGGGACAAAGGAAGGATATAGGTGGAGACAGGAAGATAGAGGGAGATCTGGGAAGAGGGAGGGGAAGAGAGGGACAGAGGAACTATCTAAAGTTGGAGAAGTCGATGTTCATACCACTGGGCTGCAAGCTGCCCAGGCGAAATATGAGGTGCTGTTCCTCCAATTTCTGGTGGGCCTCACTATGGCACTGGAGGAGGCTCATGACAGAAAGGTCAGACTGGGAATGGGAGGGGGAGTTGAAGTGCTCGGCCACCGGGAGATCAGTTTGGTCAATGCGGACCGAGCGCAGGTGTTGAGCGAAGCGATCGCCGAGCATGCGTTTGTTTTCTTCGATGTAAATAAGTTGACATCTGGAGCAGCGAATGCAATAGATGAGGTTGGAGGAGGTGCAGGTGAACCTCTGTCTCACCTGGAAAGACTGTTTGGACCCAAGGTCAAGATCGAACCTGGGTCTCTGGCGCCGTGAGGCAGCAACTCTACCACTGCACCACCGTGCTGTCCCTTAACATAAGCCTTCATCTCCCAACACCTTCCCTGCTCCATCGATGATGACATCACTGCTGTTTGATGCAGTCATACAGAACTCCAATATGTATCTGAAGAAGGGTCTCATAGAAACATAGAAATATAGAAAATAGGTGCAGGAGTAGGCCATTCGGCCCCTCGAGCCAGCACCGCCATTCAATATGATCATGGCTGATCATCCAACTCAGTAGCCTGTACCTGCCTTCTCTCCATACCCCCTGATCCCTTTAGCCAAAAGGGCCACATCTAACTCCCTCTTAAATATAGCCAATGAACTGGCCTCAACTACCTTCTGTGGCAGAGAATTCCACAGACTCACCACTCTCTGTGTGAAGAAATGTTTTCTTATCTCGGTCCTAAAAGACTTCCCCCTTATCCTTAAGCTGTGACCCCTGGTTCTGGACTCCCCCAACATCGGGAACAATCTTCCCGCATCTAGCCTCTCCAACCCCTTAAGAATTTTATATGTTTCTATAAGATCCCCCCTCAGTCTTCTAAATTCCAGCGAGTACAAGCCCAGTCTATCTAGTCTTTCCTCATATGTAAGTCCCGCCATCCCAGGGATCAATCTGGTGAACCTTCTCTGTACTCCCTCTAAGGCAAGAACGTCTTTCCTCAGGTTAGGAGACCAAAACTGCACACAATACTCCAGGTGCGGTCTCACCAAGGCCCTGTACAACTGCAGCAGAACCTCCCTGCTCCTAAACTCAAATCCCATTCCTTCTCCCCAGAGATGCTGCCTGTCCCGCTGAGTTACTCCAGCTTTTTGTGTCTGTCTCCAATATGTCACCTGTCTTGCTGCCAATTTCCACCCTGCTTCCAGGTCACAATCTGATCTTCCTTCCTTGGACCTCTGTGGACCATGTGTCCCTGATTGGGCAGCATCTCAGGTAGAGCGTTCTGAAGGTTCGCACCATGAGGACAATGCCTTATTCTGAAACTGGAACTCTGGTTCTAGACTCTCCAAACAGGGGCAAGAATCCAACTCCACCAAACCCTGCAAGAATGTTCTAACTTCCTACGAGAACACCTCTCATCCTTCAAGAGGTTGGATCTGTACCACTTGGACTGGGATCTTACTTGTTGGCCCATGCGCCACTTTCCTTTGCCCTTGATGAGCCAACCTAACCATCTGGTGTCAACACCAGAAGACTTCACAATGCAGCAATTTATCTTAAACACTCATATTGGGCACAGATTTTTGAATAAATTTGTTATTTAACAGGCCCACGTTTGCATAATTTATTCGGCGATGGGGACTGGGTCTAATTTCCTGTTCAGCTGAGAACTCATAATGTTTATTAAAATGCACAATAATTTGGCGAGGGACTGGTCAAAAGTTTGTAAAACTGTGACTCACCAACACTATCAAGATATAAATATATTTGGAACCTTTTCTTTAATGCAGTTTGCAAGGCAAGGCAAGGCGACAAATTTAGAAGAATTTGTCCGCTTAATTTCTTTGCTTCCTGGCTTCTCCCTCTGTAGTTTAGTTTAGTTTAAAGATACCTTCGCGGAAAAAAGGCCCTTCGGCCCACCGGGTCCGTGCCGACCGGCGATCCCCGCACACTGACACTATCCATCACACACCAGGGACAATCTTACATTTACACCATACGAAAGAATAATACGATATGATAGAATAATTAGCTTATACCAAGCCAATTGACCTACGAAACCATATAACCATATAACTATATAACAACTACAGCATGGAAACAGGCCTGTCCGGCCCTACCAGTCCACGCCGACCACTTTCCCTGACCTAGTCTCATCTACCTGCACTCAGACCATAACCCTCTAATTCCCTCTTATCCATATACCTATCCAATTTACTCTTAAATAATAAAATCGAGCCAGCCTCCACCACTTCCACCGGAAGCCCATTCCATACAGCCTATGGGAGGAAGCCCGAAGATCTCAGAGAAAACCCACGCAGGTCACGGGGAGAACGTACAAACTCCGCACAGACAGCACCCGTAGTCAGGATCGAACCTGGGTCTCTGGCGCTGTGAGGCAGCAACTCTACCGCTGCGCCACCCCGCCACTCTATGTTGAACCAAGTCCCTAATAAGTGTGTGTAGGCAGTCATAAATTCATAAGATCATAAATGATGAGCAGAATTAGGCCATTCGGCCTATTAGGTTTACTCCGCCATTCAATCATGGCTGATCTATCTCTCCCTCTTAACCCCATTCTCCTGCCTTCTCCCCATTACCCCCGATAGGTCTTTGACACATGGTTTGGGCAAGATATGTCACTAAATTACTTGACCATTTGTTCCTGTTAAAAGCCACTGCACACACGAGGAACCTGGGAAACCAGAACTAAGCTGGAGGTTATTGCAGGCTAAATCTCAACCCTTTCCCTCAGAGAATATTTGGCCCTTTGCACCTGTTAGAACTTAGAACATAGAACCTAGAACTGAAGTTCTTGTCTGAAGAAGGGTCTCGACCCGAAACGTCACCCATTCCTTCTCTCCAGAGATGCTGCCCGACCCGCTGAGTTACTCCAGCATTTTGTGTCTACCTTCAATTTAAACCAGCATCTGCAGTTTTTTATCCTACACAAGAACAGACCCTTTGGCCCACAATGTCTGTGCTGAACATGATACCGAAAACCATCACCGACCCTCCTCCCTGACTCTCAGTGTGAAGAAGGGTCTCGACCTGAAACGTCACCCAATCCTTCTCTCCAGAGATGCTGCCTGTCCCGCTGAGTTACTCCAACATTTTGTGTCTGTCTGCAATTTCTCTCACTTGGCAGGCTATCTTTCAAAAAATGTATGGGACAAACAAAATGGCAAGGAGGGATCACCATTAATTTGCAACCGGTGAATAATGATTTCTCTAACTTCAAGTAACCCTTGATATCCCCCTCTCTCCGTCCCTCTCCCACCCTAGTTCTCCGACTAGTTTCACTGTCTTCCCAATTGTATGCCTCGTTCTCATCTTCCCCAGAGCTGACAACGATCTATTCTACATTTTCCTTGACCATTGTTTCGCTAAACACCTTCGCTCAGCCCGCCTTAACCTACCTGATCTCCCGGTGGCTCAACACTTTAACTCCCCCTCCCACTCCCAATCTGACCTTTCTGTCCTGGGCCTCCTCCGTTGTCAGAGTGAGGCCCAGCGCAAATTGGAGGAACAGCACCTCATATTTCGCTTGGACAGCTTACACCCCAGCGAAATGAACATTGACTTCTCTAACTTCAAACATCCTTTGCTTTCCCTCTCTCTCTCCATCCCCTCCCTCTTCCCAGTTCTCCCACCAGTCTTCCTGTCTCCGACTACATTCTATCTCTGTCCCGCCCCCTCCCCTGACATCAGTCTGAAGAAGGGTCTCGACCCGAAACGTCACCCATTCCATTTCTCCAGAGATGCTGCCTGACCCGCTGAGTTACTCCTGCATTTTGTTAGGAAACGTCACCCATTCCTTCTCTCCAGAGATGCTGCCTGTCCCGCTGAGTCTCTCCAGCATTTTGTGTCCCCTTTCACCTGTTATTTTCACACCTTACCCTTCCATATCTCTGCTTCTCCCTCTCCCTCTCCCCTGACCCTCAATCTGACGATGGGCTTCGACCCGAAACGTCATCCATTCCTTCCCTCCAGAGATGCTGCCTGACCCGCTGAGTCTCTCCAGGTATTTTTGTCTATCTTTGGTAAATAATGTGCCAAGGGATATAGGAGTTACCAATAATATCCCGTGATTAAGCTGTAATTATACACACATTCACTGTTACAGTAATAATGATAAAATAATCACTGTGTAATTACATTAGAGTTATTGGCATTGCATTGGCCAGCAGTAGGTACAGACGTGGGTCTTGGTGCTGGTGGAACTGGAAACCTCGGCACCAACTCAAACACACCGCGCCGCAACTCAGCAGGCAGCCTGGTTTAATGCCAATGATACTGGGAGAGAGTGGAGCAAAGCAACCTGTAAATACACCAGGCACACACACGCACACTCACACACGCACACACACGCACACACACTCACACACACATGCACACACATGCACACACACACGCACACACACATTCATTCATGGACACACACTCACACGCACACACACACATATGCATTCATGCACACACACACTCACACGCATTCATGCACACACACACGTACACACACTCACACACACATGCACACGCGCACACACACACACACACACATTCATTCATGCACACACACACTCACATGCACACACACACACACGCATTCATGCACACACGCACACGCATTCATGCACACACACACTCACACGCATTCATGCACACACACACGCACACGCACACGCACACGCACACGCACACACACACGCACACGCACACGCACACACACACCCACACGCACCCTTCGACTGCTTTGGTTTCCTCCCATGTCCCAAAGACGTGTGTGTTTGTCGGTTAGTTTCCCTCTGTTCGCACGCACGCACGCACGCACATCCCGAGCTGGTATCAGCAATTGCAGGTGAACAGCACATAAGGAACAGAAGGGCCTGAAAAGATTTCAAGAGGTCCCTAAAGCCTCCTTTAGACCTAGAAAAGACATGTGGGAGTTCCTGGCTCTTCACCGCTCATCATAGAGGTGGTGCATGTGGGATGGAGTTGAGAAGGACACAGATGCCCAGGGCATAGGGTGGACCTCCCAACCCACCTGCCCAGTTGAGCACCTCCTGCTTAGACATAGAGATAGAAAATAGGTGCAGGAGGAGGCCATTCGGCCCTTCGAGCCTGTACGCACCGCCATTCATTGTGATCATGGCTGATCATCCACAATCAGTAACCCGTGCCTGCTTTCTCCCCATATCCCTTGATTCCACTAGACCCTAGAGCTCTATCTAACTCTCTTTTAAATTCATCCAGTGAATTGGCCTCCACTGCCCTCTGTGGCAGAGAATTCCACAAATTCACAACTCTCAGGGTGAAAAAGTTTCTTCTCACCTCAGTTTTAAATGGCCTCCCCTTTATTTTTAGATTTTTTTTAGATTCAGAGATACAGCGCGGAAACAGGCCCTTCGGCCCACCGTGTCCGCGCCGCCCAGCGATCCCCGCACACTAACACTATCCTACACCCACTAGGGACAATTTTTACATTTTGCCCAGCCAATTAACCTACAAACCTGCACGTCTTTGGAGTGTGGGAGGAAACCGAAGATCTCGGAGAAAACCCACGCAGGTCACGGGGAGAACGTACAAAATCCGTAGACAGCGCCCGTAGTCAGGATCGAACCCGAGTCTCCGGCGCTGCATTCGCTGTAAGGCAGCAACTCTACCGCTGCGCCACCGTGCCGCTCTTACAACATTCTTATTCTTAGACTATGTAGCCCCTGGTTCTGGACTCCCCCAACATTGGGAACATTTTTCCTGCATCTAGCTTGTCCAGTCCTTTCATAATTTTATACGTCTCTATCAGATTCCCTCTCATCCTTCTAAACTACAGTGAGTACAAGCCCAGTCTTTCCAATCTTTCCTCATACGACAGTCCCGCCATCCCGGGGATTAACCTCGTGAACCTACGCTGCATCCGGTCTGGGTTTATGATCTGAGGTAAAGTCCAAGGTTCCTACATTGGGCTCATCAGCGTCTTGGGAACCATCGGCCAAGAAGATAAGCATGCCACCCTCTGTCCCTGGGGGACTGCCTTCAAGGGGAACACAGGAATGCTACTGCACAGGAACAGGCCCTTCGGCCCACAATCTCCGTGCCGAACTTCTCAATGAGAAGTTAAACTGATCCCAGGAAACTTTCCCAGAAAACTGAGTTGAAACAGTTGTCCATTCTTCCAAAGAGTCATAGAGAGATACAGTGTGGAAACAGGCCCAACTTTCCCACACCAGCCAACATGTCCCATCTACACTAGTCGTGCCGGCTTGCGTTTAGCCCATATCCCACCAAACCTGCCCTTTCCATGTACCTGTGTTGTATTGTTTCTTAAACATTGAGATAGTCCCAGCCTCAACTACCTCTTCTGGCATCTTGTCCCATAACCCCACCTCCCTTTATGTGAAAAAGGTACCCCTCGGATTCCTATTGAATCTTTTCCCCTTCACCTTAAACCTGTGCCCTCTGGTTGTGGATTCCCCAACTCTGGGCAAGAGATTCTGTGCGTCTACCCGATCTATTCCTCTCATGATTTTGTACACCTCCCATCCTTCTGCCCTCAAGGAATAGAGACCCAGCCTGCTCCACCTATCCCCATAGCTCAGTCCCTCCAGTCCAGGCAACATTCTGATAAAACTTCTCTGAACCCTTTCAAGTTTGACAACATGGTGGCCAAAACTGAACACAATACTCTAAATGTGGCTTCACCAACAACAGACAAAGACTCTTGTAAACATCTTGAATCAATACGTTAGACAGAGCACCGGACCATTCTGACGTTAAACTGATAAAAATAAGTTAGATTATAGACAATAGACAATAGGTGCAGGAGGAGGCCATTCGGCCCTTCGAGCCAGCACCGCCATTCAATGTGATCATGGCTGATCATTCTCAATCAGTACCCCGTTCCTGCCTTCTCCCCATACCCCCTGACTCCGCTATCCTTAAGAGCTCTATCTAGCTCTCTCTTGAGTGCATTCAGAGAATTGGCTTCCACTGCCTTCTGAGGCAAAGAATTAAGCCAAGAAGATGGAAGGAAGTCTGAGGAAAGGTCCCGACCTAAAGCGTCACCTGTCCACGTCTCTCCAGAGATGCTGCCCGATCCGCTGAGTTACTCCAGCAGTTTGCGTTTTCCTCGGGATTTTGGCATCTGCAATTCCTCGTGTTGCCTGCACTGTGATGGCCCTTCAGCTTAAACTCCACGAGGGATGGCCCAACAGCTTGTGTGTGAGAGAGATCTGTCTCAACCTTGTCGGTTCCTCCTCCTCTTCCTCTTCCCAGATCTTGGAATGGCAAGCCGGGAGAGTTTGGTCACCAGGTTACAAACTGCAGGGGTTGGATCCAGCTCCTGCCTCCACACCTCGCTGGGAATTGGGCAGATTGAGTCAGCGTGGTGCAGCCTAGTGTACACACTGTGTCCATCCAGGCGTCATCTGATGCCAAGCTCTCCACTGCCCTTGGTGCCACCAGATATTGCCTGAGGATCTGTGGGATGCAGGGGATGGAGGGGCCCATTCATGCCACATTGGAGGAGATCCACACTGCCCCGTAGTGCCAAGCTGCCAGCTGGAGGGTGCCAGCAGCTCTCAATGTTCTTGGCTGCTGCCGGTGCCAAGGCTTCATCGCAGCAAGTGTGGGATTAAGTTCAGCCCGAGGCGATTTATCCATTCTCTGCTCCTCCCCACCCTCGAACGTCACAGGAGATTGGGAATCGGCAAGGCCAGCAGCATAATCAAGGACCAGTCTCACCCCGGCCACTCCCTCTTCTCCCCTCTCCCATCGGGCAAAAGGTACAGAAGTGTGAAAACGCACACCTCCAGATTCAGGGGCAGTATCTTCCCAGCTGTTATCAGGCAACTGAACCATCCTATCACCAACTAGAGAGCACCCGAAACGTCACCCATTCATTCTCTCCTGAGATGCTGCCTGACCTGCTGAGTTACTCCAGCATTTTGTGAAATAAATACCTTCAATTTGTACCAGCATCTGCAGTTATTTTCTTATACTCATTGATGACCTTTGGTCTATCTTTGAACAGACTTTGCTGGCTTTACCTTGCATTAAACGTTATTCCCTCATCAGGTATCTCTACACTGTGAATGGATCGATTGTAATCATGCATTGTCTTTCCACTGACTGGTTAGCACGCAACACAATCATCAGCCATGATCACATTGAATGGTGGTTCTGGCTCGAAGGGCCGAATGGCCTCCTCCTGCATCTATTGTGTCAATTGCCTATTATTTCATATTATTTCATATTTTCCTATTTCAGATACAGCGCGGAAACAGGCCTTTTCGGCCCCACCAAGTCCGTGCCGCCCAGCGATCCCCGCACATTAACACTGTCCTACACACACTAGGGACAATTTTTTACATTTACCCAGTCAATTAACCTACATACCTGTACGTCTATTGTCTATTGACAATAAACCAAAATTTATCCCTTGAGCAGCACGGTGGCGCAGCGGTAGAGTTGCTGCCTTACAGCGAATGCAGCACCGGAGACTCGGGTTCGATTCCGACTACGGGCGCTGTCTGTACGGAGTTGGTACGTTCTCCCCACGACCTGTGTGGGTTTTCTCCGAGAACTTCTGTTTCCTCCCACACTCCAAAGACGCACAGGTTTGCAGGTTAATTGGCTTGGTGGAAATGTAAAATTGTCCCTAGTGTGTGTGGGATAGTATTAATGTGTGGGGATCGCTGGTCAGTGCGGGCTCGGTGGGCCGAAGGGCCCGTTTCCGCACTGTATCTCTAAACTAAATTGCAATTAACAAGGAGCTGCCAAAGTGGTGATAGACACAAAATGCTGGAGTAACTCAGCGGGACAGGCAGCATCTCTGGAGAGAAGGAATGGGTGACGTTTCGGGTCGAGACCTTTCCTTCAGAGCGACGTGTTGGCTCAGGGGTGTGGCTGTGGATGGGGTGAATAATGGAGTTTTGGAAACAGTGGCTCATTAGAGCTCAAGGCATCCAATCTCCAGCAGATCCCGGGCCCTGATGATGTGACCACATTATCTGTCTCCCTCTTGTCTCCCATTATCCAGTGTTCCTCCCACGCTCCGACAGCTCCCTCGGCCGCAAGTCTTTGCGATACGTAACCCTTTAACTATCTATCTGCTCCAAACACAGTCGGCAGGTACAGCTACCACATGTCGTGGACCCACACCAAATGCAGAATTCACCCTCGCACACACTCATAGACATACAGGCATGTGCACGCACAGACACAAACACACTATCACACGCAAATGTGCGCACACCCACGCACTCTCGCGTACAGACACACGCACTCACACACAAAAACACATACACATTCGCACGCACGTATTCTCATAGAGAATTGCACACTCATGCACACTCATACTCACACATACACACTCTCACATGCTCTCATTGAGGGCGTGCAGCGTAGGTTAATTCCCGGAATGGCGGGACTGTCATATGTTGAAAGACTGGAGCGACTAGGCTTGTATACACTGGAATTTAGAAGGATGAGAGGGGATCTTATCGAAACGTGTAAGATTATTAAGGGGTTGGACACGTTAGAGGCAGGAAACATGTTCCCAATGTTGGGGGAGTCCAGAACCAGGGGCCACAGTTTAAGAATAAGGGGTAGGCCATTTAGAACTGAGATGAGGAAAAACTTTTTCAGTCAGAGAGTTGTGAATCTGTGGAATTCTCTGCCTCAGAAGGCAGTGGAGGCCAATTCTCTGAATGCATTCAAGAGAGAGCTGGATAGAGCTCTTAAGGATAGCGGAGTCAGGGGGTATGGGGAGAAGGCAGGAACGGGGTACTGATTGAGAATGATCAGCCATGATCACATTGAATGGTGGTGCTGGCTCGAAGGGCTGAATGGCCTCCTCCTGCACCTATTGTCTCACGCACACATGCTAACTCACATATGCACACTTATACATACATGGTGCTTCGTTTTTCATGTGTACAAGTGCACAGTGGAATTCCTTTTGCTCCTCTCACCTTTTAGAACTACGCTCCTTTTAATCTCTCCACTCTCTCTTTCCCTTCCGTCTCTTGATCTCCCCTGGCAAGGTTCAGTATCCACACCTCCCTCCCCAGTGCGCTTTGGGACCGCGTGTGTCTTCTCTTTCATGGCACTAAATAATGGCAGGCTGTTGTTGTTAATGCTAATTAGTACTGAATTATGGGCAGCTTTCCGCAGTGCTCTCAAATCGACTGGGAGCCGGGGAGAGGATGCCCAAACCTATTTCAGTCAGTATCTTTTACAGCTGTCAGCAAAGGACACTTCTATCAATTCAGTCTGGGCTGGTTGCAAAACCCAAATCTCCCAGGGATTTGCGTTGTTTTTTTTGCCTAACATATTGTGACACATGGTTCCCAGAAGGCCTTGTCTTTTTTAGTACGAGTAATCAATATTAAGACAAACTGTCATAGATACCATGGGCACACTCCATCTGTGATTCGTACTAAACCATCCATTCTTCCTAATTGCCTACTGTTGGTGCAGTAGCTCTATTTATCTCCAACATTAACACTTACCTCAGATTAACTCTGTCGTAGCTTACGTATCACAATCTGCAGATTGGGCGGCACGGTGGAGCAACGGTAGAGTTGCTGCCTCACAGCGCCAGAGACCCTGGCTCGCTCCCGACCGCGGGTGCCGTCTGTACGGAGTTTGTACGTTCTCCCCGTGACCATGTGGGTTTTCTCCGGGTGCTCCGGTTTCCTCCCACACTCCAAAGACGTGCAAAGATTTGCTTGTAAATTGACACGAATGTATTGGATATAGAACTAGGTATCACAAAAAGTTGGAGTATCTCAGCGGGACAGGCAGCATCTGAGGAGAGAAGGAATGGGTGACGTTTCGGGTCGAGACCCTTCTTCAGACTAATGTCAGGAGCTCCCCTAACATCAGTCTGAAGAAGGGTCTTGACCCAAAACGTCACCCATTCCTTCTCTCCTGAGATGCTGCCTGTCCCGCTGAGTTACTCCAGCTTTTTGTGATACTGTCAGTGTGGACTTGAGGGGCTAAAGGGCCTGTTTCCCAGCAGTATCTCTAAAAACTAAACTGAACTAAACTCTCCAATCTCACTACATTTCTTCAGTTATTCCTGTACATCCCAAAACACTATATTTTCTGATTATTCTGTATTTCAAGTACCTCTGTTCATCTTGTAGATTTTTTTCTAACTCCTTATTAATCCTCCAGCTTCGAGTTTTCTTTTTTTCAGTTTTAAATGAGCAAAGAGCTTTAAATATGCATTGAATAGGTCCTTGAAGTATTAGTCAGAGAACCATTACCACTTTATCTAGCTGACCGGTTTCCCAAAGGCCCTGGTTTAATGTCTAATTTCTCACAACATTGCCCTCAAATCTGCACTGGAGTGAACAAGGCCTGTATTTTCAACTCAACAGGCAAGAGAACTATATTATATGACAATGAGGTAGTCAATCAATTACAATTAATGCCATGCAATAATCAGATCACAAATTGATGTCTTGTTTTCAACGAATTAATTGTGCTAAACGAAGAAGTAGGTTTAAGGAAAGTTACCTACAAGTTCCATGTGCAGGCCATCCTGATTCCAGCTTTCCAGCTTTCTCCCCACTACTACAATCAGTCTGAAACAGGGTTCTGCCCCGAAATGTCACCCCCTCCTTGCCCAATTTTAGTCTCAGTTTACAGATGCAGCCTGGAAACAGGCCCTTCGGCCCACCGAGTCCGTGCCGACCAGCGAAACCCCCGTGCACTAGTTCTATCCTACACACACTGGGGACAATTTACAGAGGCCAATTAACAAGCAAACCCGTCCAGAACCAGGGGTCACAGTTTAAGAATAAGGGGTAGGCCATTTAGAACAGAGATGAGGAAAAACCTTTTCAGTCAGAGAGTTGTGAATCTGTGGAATTCTCTGCCTCAGAGGGCAGTGGAGGCCAATTCTCTGAATACATTCAAGAGAGAGCTGGATAGAGCTCTTAAGGATAGCGGAGTCAGGGGGTATGGGGAGAAGGCAGGAACGGGGTACTGATTGAGAATGATCAGCCATGATCACATTGAATGGCGGTGCTGGCTCGAAGGGCCGAATGGCCACCTCCTGCACCTATTGTCTATTGTCTATTGTCTATTGAGTGTGGGGGGAAACCGGAGCACCCGGAGAGAAAACCCACGCAGGTCGCGGGGAGAACGTGCAAACTCCGTACAGACAGCACCCGTAGTCAGGATGGAACCCGGGTCTCTGGCGTTGTGAGGCAGCAACTCTACCGCTGCACCACCGTGCCGTCCAACAGGATAGGAAAGGATTCCACGTTTCATACTTCCTTATGACATAGAAGCTTAGAATGAGGCCATTCAGCCCATTAAAGAAGCCAATTAACCGACAATCTGTACGCCTTTGGAGTGCGGGTGGAAACCGGAGCACCCGGAGAAAACCCACGCAGGTCACGGGGCGAACGTACAAACTCCGTACAGACAGCACCTGTGGTCGGGATGGAACCCGGGTCTCCGGCGCTGTGAGGCAGCAACTCTACCGCTGTGCGACCGTGACACCCTGGTCGTTTGGGTAAGAGCTAAATGCACTGCCCCTTTGCTTCTCTAAACTCTGCTCTATCAGGCTCGGTCTCTGTGTTTATTGTGTCGTGACCTCTTCACTGGACCATTGAGAAAGATATCACGCTCCCCATCAGAGTCAAATTCAAAGCATTTCACTTTATCAACTGTGCGATTAAGACTGCAATTAGCGCAAAATTAATTTATTTTTAATCGCATGACAGCTCTAATGGTAAGTGCTTTTATTTGTCATTTGGCCGTGCCTTAAAGGGCCTTGCGTAAGAAACTCTATCTGAACGCGTGGAGCTTTGCGGAAAGAAAATTGAGATACAGCATTCAAACAGATCCTTCGATCACCCGATCGCACTAGTAGACAATAGACAATAGGTGCAGGAGGAGGCCATTCGGCCCTTCGAGCCAGCACCGCCATTCAATGTGATCATGGCTGATCATTCTCAATCAGTACCCCGTTCCTGCCTTCTCCCCATACCCCCTGACTCCGTTATCCTTAAGAGCTCTATCCAGCTCACTCTTGAATGCATTCAGAGAATTGGCCTCCACTGCCTGCTGAGGCAGAGAATTCCACAGATTCATAACTCTCTGACTGAAAAAGTTTTTCCTCATCTCAGTTCTAAATGGCCTACCCCTTATTCTTAAACTGTGGCCCCTTGTGGCCCCAACTGTACTACGTTGTCCCACTTTCTCAACCACTCCCTACACACTAGGGGGGCAATTTACAGAGGGACAATTCATCTACAAACCCAACACGTCTTTGAGATGTGGGAGGAAATCGGAGAAACCAACAGGGTCACGGAGAGAACGTGCAAACTCCGCACAAACAGCACCGTAGTGGCTACATTCAGAACACTTTCCAATTCCCTGTGGTCCATGAACAGAGCTGTTGCCAAACCAGCACAGTGGCACAGCGGTAGAGTTTAGTTTAGCTTAGTTTAAAGATACAGCGCGGAAACAGGCCCTTCGGCCCACCGAGTCCACACCGACCAGCGATCCCCACACATTAACACCACCCTACACACACTAGGGACAATTTACACTTACACCAAGCCAATTAACCTACAATCCTGTACGTCTTTGGAGTGTGGGAGGAAACCGAAGATCCCCATGGTCACGGGGAGAACGTACAAACTCCGTACAGACAGCACCCGTAGTCGGGATCAAACCTGGGACTCCGGCACTGCAAGCACTGTAAGGCAGCAACTCTACCGCTGCACCACCATGGCTGCCCTGAGTTGCTGCCTCACAGCGCCAGAGGCCAGGTTTCGATCCTGACTACGGGTGCTGTCTGTACGGAGTTTGCACGTTCCCCCCGTGACCTGCGTGGGTTTTCTCCGGGCGCTCCGGTTTCCTCCCACACTCCAAAGACATGCAGGTTTGTAGATTAATTGGCTTTTGCAAATTGTTGTCCCTGGTGTGTAGGATCGTGCTAGTGTACGGGTAATTGATGGTTGGCGTGGACACAGTGGGCTAAAGGAACTGTTTCTACACTGTATCTCTGAAATTAAACCAAGGTGATATGTGGCCTTGCAAAGCCAAGAACTGACGGGACAATGGAATCAGAGCTGGAAAGTGCTTTTTGCACTGCTCTGTCAGCATGCATACGTTCATAAGTGATAGGAGTAGAATTAGGCCATTCAGCCCATCAAGTCTACTCCGCCATTCAAACACCTTCCACCCCACCAGACAGCGGATCCAACAAATCATCCGCCAACACTTCCGTCACCTGCAACGGGACCCCACCACTGGCCATATCTTCCCATCCCCTCCCCTTTCTGCGTTCCGCAGAGACCGTTCCCGGAAATTGGAGGAACAGCACCTCATATTTCGCTTGGGCAGCTTGCAGCCCAGCGGTATGAACATCGACTTCTCCAACTTTAGTTAGTTCCTCTGTCCCTCTCTTCCCCTCCCCCTTCCCAGTTCTCCCTCTATCTTCCTGTCTCCACCTATATCCTTCCTTTGTCCCACCCCCCCTGACTCAGTCTGAAGAAGGGTCTCGACCCGAAACGTCACCCATTCCTTCTCTCCTGAGATGCTGCCTGACCTGCTGAGTTACTCCAGCATTTTGTGAATAAATACCTTCGATTTGTACCAGCATCTGCAGTTATTTTATTATACTTCAATCATGGCTGATCTATCTCTCCCTCCTAACCCCATTCTCCTGCCTTCTCCCCATAACCCCTGACACCCGTACTAATCAAGAATCTATAAATCTCTGCCACAAAAATATCCATTGACTTGAGCCTCACAGCCTTCTGTGGCAACGAATCCCACAGATTCACCACCCTCTGACTCAAAAAATGCCTCCTCATCTCCTTCCTAAAGGTACGCCCTTTAATTCTGAGGCTGTGCCCTCTGGTCCTAGACTCTCCCACTAGTGGAAACATCCTCTCCCATCCACTCTATCCAGGCCTTTCACTATTTTGTATGTTTCAATGAGGTCTTCTCATCCTTCTAAACTCCAGCGAGTACAGGCCCAGTGCCGACCAACGCTCCTTGTCAAACTATGTGTGTTAATAATGCAGCTTGCAATTACAGACACTTTGATTCTTTAGTCAGAGGGTGGTGAATCTGTGGAACTCATTGCCACAGAGGGCTGTGGAGGCCAAGTCAGTGGATATTTTTGGCCCTCTGGTCCTAGACTCTCCCACTAGTGGAAACATCCTCTCCACATCCACTCTATCCAATAGACAATAGACAATAGATAATAGGTGCAGGAGTAGGCCATTCAGCCCTTCGAGCCTGCACCGCCATTCAATATGATCATGGCTGATCATCCAACTCAGTATCCCGTACCTGCCTTCTCTCCATACCCCCTGATCCCTTTAGCCACAAGGGCCACATCTAACTCCCTCTTAAATATAGCCATTGAACTGGCCTCAACTACCTTCTGTGGCAGAGAATTCCACAGATTCACCACTCTCTGTGTGAAAAAAACATTCTCATCTCGGTCCTAAAAGACTTCCCCCTTATCCTTAAACTGTGACCCCTTGTTCTGGACTCATGGCTGATCATTCTCAATCAGTACCCCATTACTGAATTCTCCCCATACCCCCCTGACTCCGCTATCCTTAAGAGCTCTATCTAGCTCTCTCTTGAATGCATTCAGAGAACTGACCTCCTGAGGCAAAGAATTCCACAGATTTACAACTCTTTCCAAGCCTTCCACTATTCCAAGCCTTTCACCATTCGGTAAGTTTTGATGAGGTTACCCAACAGGTCAGGCAGCATCTGTGTGGAGAGAGAGAGAAAGAGACAGAGTTAACATATCCCTCATCTTTTGTGACCAGTAGACACACCAAGGGCTGAATGGGCTGGTTCAGAGTGATAGATTTTCCACCATTCCACTTCAATGGTTCACACCCATTAGATTTCTGCATCAATATTTGTTTTCCAAGGAAGGAACCTAATTTTACTTACAGAATTACACTATGGTATGAAGCTGACATTGGAAAAACTACAGCATGAGACACGTTATATTGGATAGCAGTAACAGGATCATTCCGAGTCAGCATGGATTTACGAAGGGGAAATCATGCTTGACAAATCTACTGGAATTTTTTGAGGATGTAACTAGGAAAATTGACAGGGGAGAGTCAGTGGATGTGGTGTACCTCGACTTTCAGAAAGCCTTCGACAAGGTCCCACATAGGAGATTAGTGGGCAAAATTAGGGCACATGGTATTGGGGGTAGGGTACTGACATGGATAGAAAATTGGTTGACAGACAGAAAGCAAAGAGTGGGGATAAATGGGTCCCTTTCGGAATGGCAGGCAGTGACCAGTGGAGTACCGCAAGGTTCGGTGCTGGGACCCCAGCTATTTACGATATACATTAATGACTTAGACGAAGGGATTAAAAGTACCATTAGCAAATTTGCAGATGATACTAAGCTGGGGGGTAGTGTGAATTGTGAGGAAGATGCAATAAGGCTGCAGGGTGACTTGGACAGGTTGTGTGAGTGGGCGGATACATGGCAGATGCAGTTTAATGTAGATAAGTGTGAGGTTATTCACTTTGGAAGTAAGAATAGAAAGGCAGATTATTATCTGAATGGTGTCAAGTTAGGAGGAGGGGGAGTTCAACGAGATCTGGGTGTCCTAGTGCATCAGTCAATGAAAGGAAGCATGCAGGTACAGCAGGCAGTGAAGAAAGCCAATGGAATGTTGGCCTTCATAACAAGAGGAGTTGAGTATAGGAGCAAAGAGGTCCTTCTACAGTTGTACCGGGCCCTGGTGAGACCGCACCTGGAGTACTGTGTGCAGTTTTGGTCTCCAAATTTGAGGAAGGATATTCTTGCTATGGAGGGCGTGCAGCGTAGGTTCACTAGGTTAATTCCCGGAATGGCGGGACTGTCGTATGTTGAAAGGCTGGAGCGATTGGGCTTGTATACACTGGAATTTAGAAGGATGAGGGGGGATCTTATTGAAACATATAAGATAATTAGGGGATGGGACACATTAGGGGCAGGAAACATGTTCCCAATGTTGGGGGAGTCCAGAACAAGGGGCCACAGTTTAAGAATAAGGGGTAGGCCATTTAGAACGGAGATGAGGAAGAACTTTTTCAGTCAGAGAGTGGTGAAGGTGTGGAATTCTCTGCCTCAGAAGGCAGTGGAGGCCAGATCGTTGGATGCTTTCAAGAGAGAGCTGGATAGAGCTCTTAAGGATAGCGGAGTGAGGGGGTATGGGGAGAAGGCAGGAACGGGGTACTGATTGAGAGTGATCAGCCATGATCGCATTGAATGGCGGTGCTGGCTCGAAGGGCTGAATGGCCTACTCCTGCACCTATTGTCTATTGTCTATTGTCTATTGTCTATTGTCTATTGTCTATTTAATAAATCTATTGTATAAGTAAAACAATTTTGTCGGAGCCTGCATGGATTTAAATTTAGTTTTGCTGAGCTATTATCTGTTAAAATTCCAAGGATACAATGACTCGGCAATGAGTTTTACCTGCCAGGCACCTTCTGAGCAGGTAGATCCACAATGCTGGAGTAACTCAGCGGGTCAGGCAGCATCTCGGGAGAGAAGGAATGGGTGACGTCTCGGGTCGAGACCCTTCTTCAGACTGATGTCAGGGGAGGGGATAGAGAGGGGAAGCTGGGACTATCTGAAGTTAGAGAAGTAAATGTTCATACAATACAATACAATATATCTTTATTGTCATTGTACAGGGGTGCAACGAGATTGGGAATGCGCCTCCCATACGATGCAATAATTTAATTAGCTGGTCAGTATTAATTTAAACAACAACAACCCAATGAAACAAATTGGAACAGTTTTTTAAACAGAATAAAGTGCAAGTAGATCTGTGCCGGTTCACAGTGCGATGTGACCATCCGGCTCAGCAGGACTGGTTCATAGCAGCAATAGAAACATAGAAACATAGAAAATAGGTGCAGGAGTAGGCCATTCGGCCCTTCGTGCCTGCACCGCCATTCAATATGATCATGGCTGATCATCCAGCTCAGTATCCTGTACCTGCCTTCTCTCCATACCCCCTGATCCCTTTAGCCACAAGGGCCACATCTAACTCCCTCTTAAATATAGCCAATGAACTGGCCTCAACTACCTTCTGTGGCAGAGAATTCCAATCTATGGCCCTGGGGATGAAGCTGTTCCTGCTGAGGTGTAAAGCACACAAACGAAATATGAGGTGCTGTTCCTCCACTTTGCCCTGGGCAATTTCGCTTGGGTAGTTTACACCCCAGCGGTATGAACATTGACTTCTCTAACTTCAGGTAGTCCCTGCTTTCCCTCTCCATCCCCTCCCCTTCCCAGTTCTCCCACCAGTCTTCCTGTCTCCGACTACATTCTATCTTTGTCCCGCCCCCTCCCCTGACAGCAGTCTGAAGAAGGGTCTCGACCCGAAACGGTGGCGGCACGGTGGCGCAGCGGTAGAGTTGCTGCCTTACAGCGAATGCAGCGCCGGAGACTCAGGTTCGATCCTGACTACGGGCGCCGTCTGTACGGAGTTTGTACGTTCTCCCCGTGACCTGCGTGGGTTTTCTCCGAGATCTTCGGTTTCCTCCCACGCTCCAAAAGACCTACAGGTTTGTAGGTTAATTGACTGGGTAATATGTAAAATTTGTCCCTAGTGTGTGTAGGATTGTGTTAATGTGCGGGGATCGCTGGGCGACACGGACCCGGTGGGCCGAAGGGCCTGTTTCCGCGCTGTATCTCTAAATCTAAAAAAGGAAACGTCACCCATTCCTTCTCTCCAGAGATGCTGCCTGACCCGCTGAGTTACTCCAGCATTTTGTGTCTACCTTCGATTTAAACCAGCGTCTGCTGGGTATTTTTCCTACCTTCTGAGCAGGTGTGTGGTGATCGTTGATGGCTTGCTTTGGACATGCACACATGGGAAGGACACGTTTGTGCAGGGAACCCTCAGCAGGTCAGGCAGCATCTGTGGAGAGAGAGAGAGTTAATGCCTCATAGTGAGGAAACGTCACTAGAACTGGCAAAGAAGGAGAACAATGTTGTCAAGTCTGTTTGTCTTTTTTTCTTTTTTCCGTCTGTGTGTTAGTGTTAGATGTGTGTAGTAGTCTATTTTAGCTGTGTATATGTGGGGGGGGGGTGGTGGTGGTGAGGGGGGTGTCTGGAGTAGTCACTGTGATGGATGTTTGTGTTAAAATTGTGTGTCTTGTGTCTTTTACTCTGTACTGTTGTGGCAAATGATTTTCGTTCAATTCATTTTGAATGACAATAAAGGTAATTCAGATTCAATTCAATTCAATTCAATTCAAGTTAGAAAGGGTGCAGAGAGTGTTGCCAGGACTAGAGGGTGTGAGCTATAGGGAGAGGTTGAGCAGGCTGGGTCTCTATTCCACGGAGCGCGGGAGGATGAGGGGTGACCTTATAGAGGTGTACAAAATCACGAGAGGAATAGATCGGGTAGATGCACAGAGTCCCTTGCCCAGAGTTGGGGAATCGGAGGACCAGAGGACATAGGTTCAAGGTGAAGGGGAAAAGATTCAACAGGAATCCGAGGGGTAGCTTTTTCACACAATGGGTGGTGGGTGCATGGAACGAGCTGCCAGAGGAGGTAGTTGAGGCTGACAAATGGCCTCTTTAAACGGCCTGTTCAAAACTGACAAGAACCACAGGGGCCGCACAGTGGCACAACGGTAAAGTTGGTGCCTTACAGCGCCAGAGGCCCGGGTTCGATCCTGATCTTGGGTGCTGTCTGTAGGAAGTTTGTATGTTCTCCCGGTGACCGCGTGGGTTTTCTCTGGGTGCCCCGGTCTCCTCCCACACTCCAAAATGTACAGGTTTGTAGGTTACATCACCGTCTATATCTCCCGTTTCCCTTTCCTCTGAATCTCAGTCTGAAGAAAAGTATCAACCCGAAACGTCACCCATTCCTTTTCTCCAGAGATGAGGTCTGCCCCATTGAGTTACTCCAGCTTTTTGTGTCTATCTTAGGTTTGTAGGTTAATTGGCTTTGGTGAAAGAAGATTGTCACAGAGTCACACAGCATGGAAACAGGCCCTTCGGCCCACCTTACCCATGCTGACCAGCCTGTCCCATCTACACTAGACCCTAGTGTGTAGGATAGTGCTAGTGTAAGATAGGGTGATTGCTCGTTGGCAGGGAAGGGTCTGTTTCTGTGCAGAAGTGTTTAGAATCATGAGAGGAATAGATCGGGTAGATGCACAGAATCTCTTGTCCAGAATAGTGGGAATCAAGGACCAGAGGACATAGGTTCAAGGTGAAGGGGAAAAGATTTAATAGGAATCTGAGGGGTAACTTTTTCACACAGAGGGTGGTGGGTGTATGGAACGAGCTGCCAGAGGAGGTAGTTGAGGCTAGGACTATCCCAACAGTTAGACAGGTACATGGATAGGACAGGTTTGGAGGTATATGGGCCAAGCGCAGGCAGGTGGGACTAGTGTAGCTGGGACATGTTGGCCGGTGTGGGTAAGTTGGGTCGAAGGGCCTGTTTTCACACTGTATCACTCTGTGGCTCTATAAGTCTAAATACTAAAAGTAAAGTTTAGTTTCCCACTAACCTCTGAAGATAGCCTTTCCCTTCTCAGGAGGAGTTGAACCTGCGTTGTGTGAAAGAATGTGTTCTGCGGATAATGGTATCTTAGTCTGATAGGTTTATGCGCAGCTTAACTGAATATAAAGCACGCTGCCCACTGAAAGTTTGAGTATTTAAGAACTGAGTGGATTGTAATTGTCAGTTTAAACATAATTATAGTCAATCTCAGTTGCATTAATTGTTCTTCTCCTTTGAGTCCTGCTATATTGCATCTTCAGTCTCAGATCAGTTCAGCTTATTGTCACGTGTACCGAGGTACAGTGAAAAGCTTTTGTTGCGTGCTAACCAGTCAGCGGGAAAGACAATACGTGATACAATCGAGCCAACCACAGTGTGTATAGACAATAGACAATAGACAATAGGTGCAGGAGGAGGCATTCGGCCCTTCGAGCCACCACCGCCATTCAATGTGATCATAGCTGATCATTCTCAATCAGTACCCCGTTCCTGTCTTCTCCCCGTACCCCCTGACTCCGCCATCCTTAAGAGCTCTATCTAGCTCTCTCTTGAATGCATTCAGAGAATTGGCCTCCACTGCCTTCTGAGGCAGAGAATTCCACCGATTTGCAACTCTCTGACTGAAAAGGTTTTTCCTCATCTCCGTTCTAAATGGCCTACCCCTTATTCTTAAACTGTGGCCCCTTGTTCTGGACTCCCCCAACATTGGGAACATGTTTCCTGCCTCTAACGTGTCCAACCCCTTAATAATCTTATACGTTTCGATAAGATTCCCTCTCATCCTTCTAAATTCCAGTGTATACAAGCCTAGTCGCTCCAGTCTTTCAACATATGACAGTCCCGCCATTCTGGGAATTAACCTAGTAAACCTACTCTGCACGCCCTCAATAGCAAGAATATCCTTCCTCAAATTTGGAGACCAAAACTGCGCACAGTACTCCAGATGCGGTCTCACTAGGGCCCTGTACAACTGATACATGAGGATCGACACAAAATGCTGGAGAAACCCAACGGGACAGGCAGCATCTCCGGGAAGGAATGGGTGACGTTTCAGGTCGAGACCTTTCAGACTGAGAGTCAGGGGAGATGGAAACAGATATTGAAGGGTAAGGTGTGAAAACGACAGATCAAAGCAAGTGATGGGCGGCACGGTAGCGCAGCGGTAGAGTTGCTGCTTTACAGCGAATGCAGCGCCGGAGACTCAGGTTCGATCCTGACTACGGGTGCTGCACTGTAAGGAGTTTGTACGTTCTCCCCGTGACCTGCGTGGGTTTTCTCCGAGATCTTCGGTTTCCTCCCACACTCCAAAGACGTACAGGTATGTAGGTTAATTGGCTGGGTAGATGTAAAAAATTGTCCCTAGTGGGTGTAGGATAGTGTTAATGTACGGGGATCACTGGGCGGCACGGACTTGGAGGGCCGAAAAGGCCTGTTTCCGGCTGTATATATATGATATGATATGATATGATTAAGAAATGTAGAATGATTCATTTTGAAGGCGGACACAAAATGCTGGAGTAACTCAGCGGGACAGGCAGCATCTCTGGAGAGAAGGAATGGGTGACGTTTCAGGTCGAGATATCTGAGGTAGGGTCTCTACACGTGAGATGTGGTGTGGGTGGCTTCTATAGGCTGACGAACACCTTTGCAAGTGGCAAGTCACAGTGTGTGGGGGGGTCGCTGGTCGGCGCGGGCTGAAGGGCCGGTTTCCACGCTGTATCTCCACATCCATACACTAAAACTCTCGTTTGTTTGTTTGTTTGTTCCTGAACTACAGCCAAAACGGTGCACGATAGATAGCGCGACAACTTTTAGGCCCACCTTACTCACCGTCGTCCCTTTGGTGCCAATGGAAGAGGTTTCATTGAAATCGGTGTTATGTTTTTAAAGTTATTCACATTTTAAAGTGCAAATCTATCTCCCAGGGAGGGAGGGGGTGGAGGGAGGGGAGGGAGGGGAGGGAGGGAGGGGGAGTGAGGGGAGGGAGGGGAGGGGGGGAGGGGGGGAAGGGTGGAGAAAGGGGGTGGAGGGAGAGGAGGGAGGGAGGGGGGAAGAAGGAGGCAGAAGAGGGGGAGGGGAGGGGGGGAGGGAGCGGGAGGGAGGGGGGAGAAGAGGGGGAGGGGAGGGAGAAGAAGGGGGAGAAGAGGGGGAGGGGAGGAGGGAGGGGGAAGGGGGAGGGGAGAGGGAGGGGGGAGGGAGGGGGAGGGAGGGGGGAAGAAGGGGGGAGAAGTGGGGGAGGGGAGGAGGGAGGGGGAAGGGGGAGGGGAGAGGGAGGGGGGAGGGAGGGGGAGGGAGGGGGGAAGAAGGGGGGATAAGTGGGGGAGGGGAGGAGGGAGGGGGAAGGGGGAGGGGAGAGGGAGGGAGAGGAGGGAGGAAGGGGGAAGAAGGGGGGATAAGAGGGGAGGGAGGGAGAGAGGGGAGTGGGAGGGAGGGGGGAAGTGGGAGAAAAGGGGAGGGGGGGAGAGGAGAGAGGGAGGGGGAAGAAGGGGGGGAGAAGTGGGGGATGGGAGGAGGGAGGGGGAAGGGGAGGGGAGGGAGAGGGGAAGGGGAGAGAGGAGAGGGAGGGAGAGGAGCGAGGAAGGGGAAGAAGGGGGGAGAAGAGGGGAGGGAGGGAGAGAGGGGAGTGGCAGGGAGGGGGGAAGTGGGAGAAAAGGGGAGGGAGGGAGAGGAGAGAGGGAGGGGGAAGAAGGGGGGAGAAGTGGGGGAGAGGAGGAGGGAGGGGAGAAGGGTGGAGAAAAGGGGAGGGAGGTTGAGGAGGGAGGAGGAGGGAGGGATGAGGAGGGAGGGGAGGAGAGGGTGCTGCACCAATACAGGAGAGGTTTGGGCCCAACGGGTCCACTTGGTCTAGTTAAAACAAAAACCAAAATATGCCTTTAACGTGCGGATGAATCAGCCTCATTTGGTGTTGCCCTCCAGCACAGGTACTCACAGCAGGATTCAAAACCACGGGTCAACTATGGGGATTACTGGCAGTGATTAGCCTCTGGGCCCATATCATCACACTGCTGTGTCTAGTTAAGCCCATTCCCCACAGGTACACCTGAGCAGTGCCCCAAAGACTACACACACTTAAATAAGGCTACACTTCACCGCCGAATCACCAACCACACACAACGCACACTCTACACTGCCACAAAAGCTGGAGAAAATCATTTTAATTTAAAGGGAAATGAGGGAAGAAATTAGGACTTAAATCCAGCAATGCAGAAGTAATGAAATCTCTCGAGAAACTCCCCATGATTACCTGTGGCCGCTTTGTTTAAACCACAGGAGGTCTGGTGTACACAGAAACTGAGTGGAAGCAAGTCCTTATCCATCTCAAGGGACCACCTAAAAATGGTGAAGTTAACGTGGATGATTTAACAGCGTGAAGCTTCTCACTCCGGACGTTTCACGCCCAAGGTAACGTGTGTGGGAAGGAACTGCAGATGCTGGTTTAAACTGAAGATAGACACACAAAATGCTGGAGGAACTCAGCGGGTCAGGCAGCATCTCTGGAGAGAAGGAATGGGTGATGTTTCGGGGCGAGACCCTTCTCCATCTCCAGCGCGAGAACAGGCACTTCGGTCCACCGAGACAGCGCCGACCAGCGATCCCAGGACATTAACAGTACCCTAACACACACTAGGGACTAGGGACCATTTACAGTGGAATTCTCTGCCTCAGAAGGCAGTGGAGGCCAATTCTCTGAATGCTTTCAAGAGAGAGCTGGATAGAGCTCTTAAGGATAGCGGAGTCAGTGGGTATGGGGAGAAGGCAGGAACGGGGTACTGATTGAGAATGATCAGCCATGATCACATTGAATGGCGGTGCTGGCTCGAAGGGCCGAATGGACTCCTCCTGCACCTATTGTCTATTGTCCATTGTCTATTGACTTTGCTGGCTTAACCTTGCACTAAACGTCATTCGTTTATCATGTATCTTTACACTGTGAATGGCTCAATAAATCATGTTTTGCCTTTCTGCTGACTGGAGAGCTGGCAACAAAAGCTTTTCACTGTACCGCGGACTTCACTGGCTTTACCATGCACTGTCATGAGCTGCACGGTGGCGCAGCGGTAGAGTTGCTGCCTTACACATTGAATGGTGGTGCTGGCTCGAAGGGCTGAATGGCCTCCTCCTGCACCAATTGTCTATTGTCTACATTTATACCAAGCCAATTAACCTACAAACTTGCACGTCTTTGGAGTGTGGGAGGAAACCGGAGCACCCGGAGAAACCCCACGCAGGTCACGGGGAGAACGTGCAAACTCCGTACAGACAGCACCTGTGGTCGGGATCGAACCCGGATCTCTGGCGCTGTACGGCAGCGACTGTACCACTGCAGTAGAGACGGGTGGGAGTGTAGAGGCGATAAGTGTGGTGAGGGCAGGCTTGTGGTGGGAACTACTGTAGGTAGACAGGCTCTTTGTCTTCTGTAAAACAGACCATTGAGTTTAACAAAAGGCACGAGGCTCAGCCGTATGTAATTGATGTTATGTGCTCACTGCCTCACAAAAGATCTTGTATGCCAACGTACAAACAGCAAGCAGTGGCATTGTCCCGATGAAGACAAATGGGCTACTTCATTTCACATTAAAGGAAAGCCCTGACGAGGAAAATTAAGACGTGTTGGCTGATGCACTTTGCTGGATATTTACAGGCAATACACTCACTGAGGTTTCTTCCTACTCCACTTGTTCTTTCGAGATACAGCGCAGAAACAGGCCCTTTGGCCCATCGAATCTGCACTGACCAGCGATCCCCGCTAGTATAGTTTAGTTTAGTTTCTTGTCACGTGTACCGAGGTTGCAGTGAACAGCGTTTGTTGCGTGCTGTCCTAACACACTAACACTACCCTACACACACTAGGAACAATTTACAATATTTACCGAAGCCAATTAACCTACAAACCTGTACGTCTTTGGAGTGTGGGAGGAAACCGGAGTGCCACCTGTTTGAGACGTCACCCATCCCTTCTCTCCAGAGATGCTGCCTGACCCGCTGAGTTACTCCAGCACTCTGTGAAACGTCACCTATCCATGTTCTCCAGAGATGCTGCCTGACCTGCTGAGTTACTCCAGCACTCTGTGAAACGTCACCAATCCATGTTCTCCAGAGATGCTGCCTGACCCGCTGAGTTACTCCAGCACTCTGTGAAACGTCACCTATCCATGTTCTCCACAGATGCTGCCTGACCCGCTGAGTTACTCCAGCACTCTGTGAAACGTCACCTATCCATGTTCTCCAGAGATGCTGCCTGACCCGCTGAGTTACTCCAGCACTCTGTGAAACGTCACTACCCATGTTCTCCAGAGATGCTGCCTGACCCGCTGAGTTACTCCGGCATTTTGTGTCTATCTTCGGTGTAAATCAGGAAATGTAGCTCCTTCCTAAATAAATGTACAATTGGAGTCAGAGTCGGGAGAGATGGTAAAAGAGACAAAATCAAAGGGGCTTTTTCTGAATGCATGCAGTATACGTAACAAGATGGATGCATTATTTACACAAATAGAAATAAAAAGATACGATCAATTGGCTATTATCGGGACATGTATACAAAGTGAGTGTGTGTGTGACAGTGTGATATTGAGTATGGGTGTGTTAGTGTAATATTAAGTGTGGGTGGGTGTGTTAGTGTAATATTGAGTGTGTGTGTGTGTGTTAGTGTAATTTTGAGTGTGGGTGTGTGATAGTGCAATATTGAGTGTGGGTGTGTGAGTGTAATATTGGGTGTGTGAGTGAAATATTGAGTGTGGGTGTGTGTTAGTGTAATATTGAGTGTGGGTGTGTTAGTGTAATATTGAGTGTGGGTGTTGTTAGTATAATATTGAGTGTGGGTGTGTGCTAGTATAATATTGAATGTGTGTGTGTGTGTGTGTGTGCGTGTGTGTGTAATATTGAGTGTGGGTGTGTTAGTGTAATATTGAATGTGGGTGTGTTAATGTAATATTGAGTGTGGGTGTGTGTGAGTGTAATATTGAATGTGGGTGTGTGAGTGTAATATTGAGTGTGTGTGTGGTACAGTGTAATATTGAGTGTGGGTGTGTGTTAGTGTAATATTGAGTGTGTGTGTGTGAGTGTAATATTGAGTGTGTGTGTGTGTGAGTGTAATATTGTGTGCGTGTGTGTGTGTTACAGTGTAATATTGAATGTGGGTGTGTTGGTGTAATATTGAGTGTGGAGGTGTGAGTGTAATATTGCGTGCGGGGGTGTGTTACAGTGTAATATTGAGTGTGGGTGTGCGTTGGTGTAATATTGAGTGTGTGTGTGTCAGTGTAATATTGAGTGTGTGTGTGTGTCAGTGTAATATTGAGTGTGGGTGTGTTAGTGTAATATTGAGTGTGTGTGTGTCAGTGTAATATTGAGTGTGTGTGTGTCAGTGTAATATTGAGTGCGGGTGTGTATTAATGCAATATTGAGTGTGGGTGTGTCACAGTGTAATATTGAGTGTGTGTGTGTGTGTGAGTGTAATATTGAGTGTGAGTGTGTTAGTGTAATATTGAGTGTGGGTGTATTACAGTGTAATATTGAGTGTGGGTGTATTAGTGTAATATTGAGTATGTGTGTGTTAGTGTAATATTGAGTGCGGGTGTGTGTTAGTGCGATATTGAGTGTGGGTGTGTTACAGTGTAATATTGAGAGTGGGTGTGTTACAGTGTAATATTGAGTGTGGGTGTGTGTTATAGTGTAATATTGAGTGTGGTGTGTTAGTGTAATATTGAGTGCGGGTGTGTGTTATAGTGTAATATTGAGTGTGGTGTGTTAGTGTAATATTGAGTGTGGGTGTTGTTGGTATAATATTGAGTGTGGGTGTGTGCTAGTATAATATTGAATGTGTGTGTGTGTGTGTAATATTGAGTGTGGGTGTGTTAGTGTAATATTGAATGTGGGTGTGTGAGTGTAATATTTAGTGTGGGTGTGTGTTACAGTGTAATATTGAGTGTGTGTGTGTGTCAGTGTAATATTGAGTGTGTGTGTGTGTAATATTGAGTGTGGGTGTGTATGAGTGTAATATTTAGTGTGGGTGTGTGTTACAGTGTAATATTGAGTGTGTGTGTGTCAGTGTAATATTGAGTGTGTGTGTGTAATATTGAGTGTGGGTGTGTGAGTGTAATATTGAGTGTGTGTGTGTGGTAGTGTAATATTGAGTGTGGGTGTGTGTTAGTGTAATATTGAGTGTGTGTGTGTGAGTGTAATATTGAGTGTGTGTGTGTGTGTGTGTGTGTGTGTGTGTGTGTGTGTGTGTGTGTGTGTGTGTGTGTGTGTGTGTGTGTGTGTGTGTGTGTGTGTGTGTGTGTGTGTGTGTGAGTGTGTATTACAGTGTAATATTGAATGTGGGTGTGTTGGTGTAATATTGAGTGTGGAGGTGTGAGTGTAATATTGCGTGCGGGGGTGTGTTATAGTGTAATATTGAGTGTGGGTGTGTCACAGTGTAATATTGAGTGTGGGTGTCTTAGTGTAACATTGAGTGTGTGTGTTACAGTGTAATATTGAGTGTGGGTGTGTGTTAGTGTAATATTGAGTGTGGGTGTGTTAGTGTAATATTGAGTGTGGGTGAGTTACAGTGTAATATTGAGTGTGGTGTGCTGGTTTAATATTGAGTGTGGGTGTGTGTCAGTGTAATATTGAGTGTGTGTGTGTCAGTGTAATATTGAGTGTGTGTGCGTCAGTGTAATATTGAGTGTGTGTGTGTTAGTGTAATATTGAGTGCGGGTGTGTGTTAGTGCAATATTGAGTGTGGGTGTGTCACAGTGTAATATTGAGTGTGTGTGTGTGTGTCAGTGTAATATTGAGTGTGAGTGTGTTAGTGTAATATTGAGTGTGGGTGTGTTAGTGTAATATTGAGTGTGTGTGTGCTAGTGTAATATTGAGTGTGGGTGTGTTATAGTGTAATATTGAGTGTGGTGTGTTAGTGTAATATTGAGTGTGGGTGTTGTTAGTATAATATTGAGTGTGGGTGTGTGCTAGTATAATATTGAGTGTGTGTGTGTGTAATATTGAGTGTGGGTGTGTTACAGTGTAATATTGAGAGTGGGTGTGTTACAGTGTAATATTGAGTGTGGGTGTGTGTTATAGTGTAATATTGAGTGTGGTGTGTTAGTGTAATATTGAGTGTGGGTGTGTGTTATAGTATAATATTGAGTGTGGTGTGTTAGTGTAATATTGAGTGTGGGTGTTGTTGGTATAATATTGAGTGTGGGTGTGTGCTAGTATAATATTGAATGTGTGTATGTGTGTGTAATATTGAGTGTGGGTGTGTTAGTGTAATATTGAATGTGGGTGTGTGAGTGTAATATTTAGTGTGGGTGTGTGTTACAGTGTAATATTGAGTGTGTGTGTGTCAGTGTAATATTGAGTGTGTGTGTGTAATATTGAGTGTGGGTGTGTGAGTGTAATATTGAGTGTGTGTGTGTGTGGTAGTGTAATATTGAGTGTGGGTGTGTGTTAGTGTAATATTGAGTGTGTGTGTGTGAGTGTAATATTGAGTGTGTGTGTGTGTGTGTGTGTGTGTGTGTGTGTGTGTGTGTGTGTGTGTGTGTGTGTGTGTGTGTGTGTGTGTGTGTGTGTGTGTGTGTGTGTGTGTGTGTGTGTGAGTGTGTATTACAGTGTAATATTGAATGTGGGTGTGTTGGTGTAATATTGAGTGTGGAGGTGTGAGTGTAATATTGCGTGCGGGGGTGTGTTATAGTGTAATATTGAGTGTGGGTGTGTCACAGTGTAATATTGAGTGTGGGTGTCTTAGTGTAACATTGAGTGTGTGTGTTACAGTGTAATATTGAGTGTGGGTGTGTGTTAGTGTAATATTGAGTGTGGGTGTGTTAGTGTAATATTGAGTGTGGGTGAGTTACAGTGTAATATTGAGTGTGGTGTGCAGGTTTAATATTGAGTGTGTGTGTGTGTAATATTGAGTGTGGGTGTGTATGAGTGTAATATTTAGTGTGGGTGTGTGTTACAGTGTAATATTGAGTGTGTGTGTGTCAGTGTAATATTGAGTGTGTGTGTGTAATATTGAGTGTGGGTGTGTGAGTGTAATATTGAGTGTGTGTGTGTGGTAGTGTAATATTGAGTGTGGGTGTGTGTTAGTGTAATATTGAGTGTGTGTGTGTGAGTGTAATATTGAGTGTGTGTGTGTGTGTGTGTGTGTGTGTGTGTGTGTGTGTGTGTGTGTGTGTGTGTGTGTGTGTGTGTGTGTGTGTGTGTGTGTGTGTGTGTGTGTGTGTGTGTGAGTGTGTATTACAGTGTAATATTGAATGTGGGTGTGTTGGTGTAATATTGAGTGTGGAGGTGTGAGTGTAATATTGCGTGCGGGGGTGTGTTATAGTGTAATATTGAGTGTGGGTGTGTCACAGTGTAATATTGAGTGTGGGTGTCTTAGTGTAACATTGAGTGTGTGTGTTACAGTGTAATATTGAGTGTGGGTGTGTGTTAGTGTAATATTGAGTGTGGGTGTGTTAGTGTAATATTGAGTGTGGGTGAGTTACAGTGTAATATTGAGTGTGGTGTGCTGGTTTAATATTGAGTGTGGGTGTGTGTCAGTGTAATATTGAGTGTGTGTGTGTCAGTGTAATATTGAGTGTGTGTGCGTCAGTGTAATATTGAGTGTGTGTGTGTTAGTGTAATATTGAGTGCGGGTGTGTGTTAGTGCAATATTGAGTGTGGGTGTGTCACAGTGTAATATTGAGTGTGTGTGTGTGTGTCAGTGTAATATTGAGTGTGAGTGTGTTAGTGTAATATTGAGTGTGGGTGTGTTAGTGTAATATTGAGTGTGTGTGTGCTAGTGTAATATTGAGTGTGGGTGTGTTATAGTGTAATATTGAGTGTGGTGTGTTAGTGTAATATTGAGTGTGGGTGTTGTTAGTATAATATTGAGTGTGGGTGTGTGCTAGTATAATATTGAGTGTGTGTGTGTAATATTGAGTGTGGGTGTGTTACAGTGTAATATTGAGAGTGGGTGTGTTACAGTGTAATATTGAGTGTGGGTGTGTGTTATAGTGTAATATTGAGTGTGGTGTGTTAGTGTAATATTGAGTGTGGGTGTGTGTTATAGTGTAATATTGAGTGTGGTGTGTTAGTGTAATATTGAGTGTGGGTGTTGTTGGTATAATATTGAGTGTGGGTGTGTGCTAGTATAATATTGAATGTGTGTGTGTGTGTGTAATATTGAGTGTGGGTGTGTTAGTGTAATATTGAATGTGGGTGTGTGAGTGTAATATTTAGTGTGGGTGTGTGTTACAGTGTAATATTGAGTGTGTGTGTGTCAGTGTAATATTGAGTGTGTGTGTGTAATATTGAGTGTGGGTGTGTGAGTGTAATATTGAGTGTGTGTGTGTGTGGTAGTGTAATATTGAGTGTGGGTGTGTGTTAGTGTAATATTGAGTGTGTGTGTGTGAGTGTAATATTGAGTGTGTGTGTGTGTGTGTGTGTGTGTGTGTGTGTGTGTGTGTGTGTGTGTGTGTGTGTGTGTGTGTGTGTGTGTGTGTGTGTGTGTGTGTGTGTGAGTGTGTATTACAGTGTAATATTGAATGTGGGTGTGTTGGTGTAATATTGAGTGTGGAGGTGTGAGTGTAATATTGCGTGCGGGGGTGTGTTATAGTGTAATATTGAGTGTGGGTGTGTCACAGTGTAATATTGAGTGTGGGTGTCTTAGTGTAACATTGAGTGTGTGTGTTACAGTGTAATATTGAGTGTGGGTGTGTGTTAGTGTAATATTGAGTGTGGGTGTGTTAGTGTAATATTGAGTGTGGGTGAGTTACAGTGTAATATTGAGTGTGGTGTGCTGGTTTAATATTGAGTGTGGGTGTGTGTCAGTGTAATATTGAGTGTGTGTGTGTCAGTGTAATATTGAGTGTGTGTGCGTCAGTGTAATATTGAGTGTGTGTGTGTTAGTGTAATATTGAGTGCGGGTGTGTGTTAGTGCAATATTGAGTGTGGGTGTGTCACAGTGTAATATTGAGTGTGTGTGTGTGTCAGTGTAATATTGAGTGTGAGTGTGTTAGTGTAATATTGAGTGTGGGTGTGTTAGTGTAATATTGAGTGTGTGTGTGCTAGTGAAATATTGAGTGTGGGTGTGTTATAGTGTAATATTGAGTGTGGTGTGTTAGTGTAATATTGAGTGTGGGTGTTGTTAGTATAATATTGAGTGTGGGTGTGTGCTAGTATAATATTGAGTGTGTGTGTGTAATATTGAGTGTGGGTGTGTTAGTGTAATATTGAATGTGGGTGTGTTATTGTAATATTGAGTGTGGGTGTGTGTGAGTGTAATATTGAGTGTGGGTGTGTGTGAGTGTAATATTGAGTGTGGGTGTGTGTTACAGTGTAATATTGAGTGTGTGTGTGTGTCAGTGTAATATTGAGTGTGTGTGTGTTAGTGTAATATTGAGTGTGGGTGTGTGAGTGTAATATTGAGTGTGTGTGTGGGACAGTGTAATATTGAGTGTGGGTGTGTGTTAGTGTAATATTGAGTGTGTGTGTGTGAGTGTAATATTGAGTGTGTGTGTGTGAGTGTAATATTGTGTGTGTGTGTGTGTGTGTGTGTGTGTGTGTGTGTGTGTGTGTGTGTGTGTGTGTGTGTGTGTGTGTGTGTGTGTGTGTGTGTGTGTGTGTTACAGTGTAATATTGAACGTGGGTGTGTTGGTGTAATATTGAGTGGAGGTGTGAGTGTAATATTGCATGTGGGGGTGTGTTACAGTGTAATATTGAGTGTGGGTGTGTGTTGGTGTAATATTGAGTGTGTGTGTGTGTCAGTGTAATATTGAGTGTGTGTGTGTCAGTGTAATATTGAGAGTGGGTGTCTTAGTGTAACATTGAGTGTGTGTGTGTTACAGTGTAATATTGAGTGTGGGTGTGTGAGTGTAATATTGAGTGTGGGTGTGTTGGTGTAATATTGAGTTTGTGGGTGTGTGAGTGTAATATTGAGTGTGGGTGTGTGAGTGTAATATTGAGTGTGGGTGTGTGAGTGTAATATTGAGTGTGTGTGTGTGTGTGTTACAGTGTAATATTGAGTGTGTGTGTGTGTGTGTTACAGTGTAATATTGAGTGTGTGGGTGTGTGTTACAGTGTAATATTGAGTGTGGGTGTGTAATATTGAGTGTGTGTGTGTTACAGTGTAATATTGAGTGTGTGTGTGTGTGTTACAGTGTAATA
The DNA here is from genome assembly GCF_053455715.1 of Rhinoraja longicauda. Taxonomy (NCBI): domain Eukaryota; kingdom Metazoa; phylum Chordata; class Chondrichthyes; order Rajiformes; family Arhynchobatidae; genus Rhinoraja; species Rhinoraja longicauda. The sequence goes on from NC_135989.1 coordinate 16,420,233, forward strand.
TTGAGTGTGTGGGTGTGTGTTACAGTGTAATATTGAGTGTGTGTGTGTCACAGTGTAATATTGGGGGAGATTAGAACATAGCGTGGTGATATATAGTGGACAGGCGGACAGGGGTTTTTCACATTGCAGTGAGGATGTGTTATTTTGTTTAAACGAGAGAGATTGGAATGTGTAGAGCATCACGCTGAGGCGTTTGACATGCGCACAGCACACTGGCATTTAACGGCATTGATTTGCCCATGAGGTAATATGTTTGGATTAAGAATGTACAGATGACAATGTGAGGGTCAGATGTGATTCCCTGAGAGGCCGTGTGACAAGCCGCCTACCGGCTCCACCGACCGACCGACCGCTGGCATCTCCTCGCTCCCTCCCCTGCCATTAAAATCCTTGCACACTCGCCCTCCCCTCCACTCGCCCAAGTTGCCTCGCCTCCACAGAGCCCCGAAGCAGAAAACTTGTCCACGTCTGCAACTTTCCATCATCAGCAGGGATTTCCGCTTCGAGATGAATATTGATTTACTCTTTACATTTTGAGCAGCCAGCGAGGCTAGACTGAAAAACAATCATCCTTCCTGGATCTCCATCCCTCCCCCACCTGTCTGAAGAAGGGTCTCGACCCGAAACGTCACCCATTCCTTCTCTCCAGTGATGCTGCCTGACCCGCTGAGTTACATAAAAACATAGAAACATAGAAAATAGGTGCAGGAGTAGGCCATTCGGCCCTTCGAGCCTGCACCGCCATTCAATATGATCATGGCTGATCATCCAACTCAGTATCCCGTATCTGCCTTCTCTCCATACCCCCTGATCCCTTTAGCCACAAGGGCCACATCTAACTCCCTCTTAAATATAGCCAATGAACTGGCCTCAACTACCTTCTGTGGCAGAGAATTCCACAGATTCACCACTCTCTGTGTGAAAAAAAAACGTTCTCATCTCGGTCCTAAAAGACTTCCCCCTTATCCTTAAACTGTGACCCCTTGTTCTGGACTTCCCCAACATCGGGAACAATCTTCCTGCATCTAGCCTGTCCAACCCCTTAAGAATTTTGTAAGTTTCTATAAGATCCCCCCTCAGTCTTCTAAATTCCAGCGAGTACAAGCCGAGTCTATCCAGTCTTTCTTCATATGAAAGTCCTGCCATCCCAGGGATCAATCTGGTGAACCTTCTCTGTACTCCCTCTATGGCAAGAATGTCTTTCCTCAGATTAGGAGACCAAAACTGTACGCAATACTCCAGGTGTGGTCTCACTAATGCCCTGCTTTACTGCAGCTTTTTGTGTCTGCCTTGATTCTTCTTTAGTGCGGGTGTCAGGGGTTACGGGGAGAAGGCATGAGAATGGGGTTAGGAGGGAGAGATAGATCAGCAATAATTGGGCGGCACGGTGGCGCAGCGGTAGAGTTGCTGCCTTACAGCAAATGCAGCGCCAGAGACCCGGGTTCGATCCCGACTACGGGCGCCGTCTGCACGGGGTTTGTACGTTCTCCCCGTGACCTGCGTTGGTTTTCTCCAAGATTGGTTTCCTCCCACACTCCAAAGACGTACAGGTTTGTAGGTTAATCGGCTTGGTAAATGTAAAAAAAATTGTCCCTAATGGGTATAGGATGGTGTTAGTGTGCGGGGATCGCTGGTCGGTGCGGACCCGGTGGGCCGAAAGGGCCTGTTTCCGCGCTGTATCTCAACAAAAACCTAGAATGGCGGAGTAGACTTGATGGGCTGAATGGCCTAATTCTGCACCTATCCCTTATTGCCCCTCCCCTCTCCATCCTCTCCATCCTCTCCCACCCTCCCCTTCCCCCTGCAAGCCACAATAGATTTCCTCGCTCTGAGTCACCTACATTCAATTGTCCACATTCCCGTGCTCTGAGTTATCCCTCAGCTTGCTGAATGACAAAGTTGACATTGTTCCCTCTCCACAGATGCTGCCCGACCTGCTGGGTATCTACAACATTCCCTCTTTTCATTCCATATTAATGTCTTATCTCAGACACATCTGAGTGCGTATGTACAGTGATACCTGTACTGAACTGTATACAGAAATGAACGTCACTGTAGAAAGGAACCCGGTTTAAACTGAAGATAGACACAAAAAGCTGGAGTAACTCAGCGGGTCGGACAGCATCTCTGGAGAAAAGGAATAGGTGACATTTTGGGTCGAGTCTCTAGAAGGATCTCAGCCCAAAACGTCACCCATTCCTTCTCTCCAGAGAGGCTGCCTGTCCCGCTGAGTTACTCCAGCTTTTTGTGTCTATTTTGAATCTCACTGTACCTGAGTACATGTGAAAATAAAGTACCATTCACAAGTTCCACAGATTAACTACCCTCTGACTAAAGAAGTTCCTCCTCACCTCCTTTCTAAAAGAGCGCCCTTTAATTCTGAGGCTGTGCCCTCTGGTCCCAGACTCTCCCACCAGTGGAAACATCCTCTCCACATCCACTCTATCCAGGCCTTTCATTATTCTATAAGTTTCAATGAGGTCCCCCCTCAACCTTCTAAACTCCAGCGAGTACAGGCCCAGTGTTGTCAAACGCTCATCATAGAAACATAGAAACATAGAAAATAGGTGCAAGAGTAGGCCATTCGGCCCTTCGAGCCTGCACCGCCATTCAATATGATCATGGCTGATCATTCAGCTCAGTAGCCTGTACCTGCCTTCTCTCCATACCCCCTGATCCCTTTAGCAAAAAGGGCCACATCTAACTCCCTCTTAAATATAGCCAATGAACTGGCCTCAACTACCTTCTGTGGCAGAGAATTCCACAGACTCACCACTCTCTGTGTGAAGAAATGTTTTCTCATCTCGGTCCTAAAAGACTTCCCCCTTATCCTTAAGCTGTGACCCCTGGTTCTGGACTCCCCCAACATCGGGAACAATCTTCCCGCATCTAGCCTCTCCAACCCCTTAAGAATTTTATATGTTTCTATAAGATCCCCCCTCAGTCTTCTAAATTCCAGCGAGTACAAGCCCAGTCTATCTAGACTTTCCTCATATGTAAGTCCCGCCATCCCAGGGATCAATCTGGTGAACCTTCTCTGTACTCCCTCTAAGGCAAGAACGTCTTTCCTCAGGTTAGGAGACCAAAACTGCACACAATACTCCAGGTGCGGTCTCACCAAGGCCCTGTACAACTGCAGCAGAACCTCCCTGCTCCTAAACTCAAATCCTCTTGCTATGAATGCCAACATACCATTCGCTTTCTTCACTGCCTGCTGCACCTGCATGCTTGCTTTCAATGACTGGTGCACCATGACACCCAGGTCACGTTGCATCTCCCCTTCTCCCAATCGGTCACCATTCAGGTAATACTCTGCTTTCCTGTTCTTGCCGCCAAAGTGGATAACCTCACATTTATCCACATTATATTGCATCTGCCATGCATTTGCCCACTCGCCTAATCTATCCAAGTCACTCTGCAGCCTCCTAGCATCCTCCTCGCAGCTAACACTGCCACCCAGCTTCGTGTCATCCGCAAACTTAGAGATGTTGCATTCAATTCCCTCGTCCAAACCATTAATATACACTGTAAATAACTGGGGTCCCAGCACTGAGCCTTGCGGTACCCCACTAGTCACTGCCTGCCATTCCGAAAAGGACCCGTTTATTCCTACTCTTTGCTTCCTGTCCGCCAACCAAGGGCAATATGCTAACCCACTCATTCTTGGAATCATTCTTGTAAACTCAGTAATATTCACTGGAATTTAGAAGGATGAGAGGGGATCTTATCAAAACATATAAAATTCTTAAGGGATTGGACAGGCTAGATGCAGGAAAAATGTTCCCCATGTTGGTGGAGTCAAGAACCATAGGTCACAGTTTAAGAATAAGGGGTAGGCAATTTTTGGACAAAGGTGAGGAAAAACGTTTCCAGCCAGAGAGTTGTGAATCTGTGGAATTCTCTACCACAGAAGGCAGTGGAGGCCAATTCACTGGAGGTAGTTACAAAAAGCTGGAGTAACTCAGCAAATCAGGCAGCATCTCTGGAGTGAAGGTTCTCAATCTGAAGAAGGGTTTCAAACAGAAACGCCACCCATTCCTTCTCTCCAGAGATGCTGCCTGACCCGCTGAGATACTCCAGCATTTTGTGTCTACCTTCGATATAAACTAGCATCTGCAGTTTTATTTTCCTACCAATTCACTGGATGTTTTCAAGAGAGAGTTGGATATAGCTGACGTTATCAAGGGATATGGGGAGAAAGCAGGAACGGGGTATTGATTCTGGCTGATCAGCCATGATCAAATTGAATGGCGGTCGGTACTGGCTTGAAGGGCCGAATGGCCTACTCTTGCACCTATTTTCTACCTTTCTACGTTTCTAAACCTCCTCTGGACTCTCTCCAGAGCCGACGCATCCTTCCTCAGATATGGGGCCCAAATTTGCTCACATTACTCCAAGTGCGGCCTGACCTGTACCTTATAGAGCCTCAGCTCAAGGTTCAATAGGTTCCCATTGAACCATTGAGAGTTTCCCATCCTGCCTTGCGTCACCCAAGTGAACACTTAGTGCAGATTAATGTCCAATTAAGGTTTGTTTTTTTGTGATATAGCTCCTTGCCACAAGGCAATGGATAGTGACTTTCAAACTCATTTCACGCTGAGACTTATAGACGGTGGAGATATAATGCAGAGTGTATTGAACGGTATCTCTGTCTGACTAACCATGCGGAAGTTCATTGAGTTTGCTGGAAGGTAATGAAGGGGAGGTTCAGATGCTGATGACATTATCTGCACTGGGCTCGGTAATTGCAACATTCATCTGTGACCTTTCAGTGGTAATTCAAGCTCGATTCTGCTGATCAACCGTGCTTTCAAAGCTTGCTGCTGGTCTCAGATGTTAGAGATACATCGCGAAAACAAGTCCTTCGGCCCACCGAGTCTGAGCCGACCAGCATTACATTAGAGGTTAGAGTCATACAGTGTGGAAACAGGCCCTTCGGCCCAACTCGCCCACACCGGCCAACAATGTCCCAGCTACCCTAGTCCCACTTGCCTGCGCTTGGTCCATATCCCTCCAAACCTGTCCTATCCATGTACCTGTCCAACTGTTTCTTAAACGATGGGATAGTCCCAGCCTCAACTACCTCCTCTGGCAGCTTGTTCCATACACCCACCACCCTCTGTGTGAAGAAGGTCACCCCTCAGATTCCTATTAACGGGGAGAAGGCAGGACAATGGATTAGGAGGGAAAGATACATCACTCATCGTTGAATCTCCCCTTACACTAACACTATCCTACACACACTAGGGACAATTTACAATTTTTACCGAAGCCAATTAACCTACAAACCTGTACGTCGTTGGAGTGTAGGAGGAAACCGGAGCGCCCGGAGAAAAGCCACGCAGGTCACGGGGAGAACGTACAAACTCCATACAGACAGCGCCCGTAGTCAGGATCAAACCCGGGTCCCTGGCGCCGTGAGGCGGCAACTCCACTGCCACGTCACGCAGTTTAGTTTAGTTTAGAGATACAGCGCGAAAACAGGCCCTTCGGCCCAACGAGCCCATGCTGACCACTATCCTGCACACACCAGGGGACAATTTACACTTATATCAAACCAATCAACCTGCAAAGATGTACGTCTTTGGAATCGGGGAGGAAACTGGAGATCCCAGAGAAAATCCATGCGGTCGCAGGGAGGGTTTCAGGTGAGGGGGTCAACAGTTAATAGGAATCTGAGGGGCAACGTTTTCGCTCAAAGACTGACAGAGGTAGTTAAGACAGGTACTATAACAACACTTTAAAAGACACTTGAGCAGGTCATCATCGGCAGTCACTGGAAGCGAGTATGACTGTCCTCAGGAGGCCCCCTGTGCGTGACTTTGTTTAACGTGGGGAGACTGGTGCACAGGCAGCCACCACACGGTCCTTGACAGATCTGGGTCAGGATCCAGTGGCGTGGAGTCCAAGACGACCGGGGACCCTTTTCTGCTGCAGCCTTCATCCATCCGCCTTCCCAGCCGTTGTGACGCTCCACTAACGTCAGCCATCATCCTCCGCCTGTTCCACCGTTGAGGTCAATAGACAATAGACAATAGGTGCAGGAGGAGGCCATTCGGCCCTTCGAGCCAGCACTGCCATTCAATGTGATCATGGCTGATCATTCTCAATCAGTACCCCGTTCCTGCCTTCTCCCCATACCCCCTGACTCCGCTATCCTTAAGAGCTCTATCCAGCTCTCTCTTGAATGCATTCAGAGAATTGGCCTCCACTGCCTTTTGAGGCAGAGAATTCCACAGATTCACAACTCTCTGACTGAAATTTTTTTATCGTCATCTCAGTTCTAAACGGCCTACCCCTTATTCTTAAACTGTGGCCCCTCGTTCTGGACTCCCCCAACATTGGGAACATGTTTCCTGCCTCTAACGTGTCCAACCCTTAATAATCTTATACGTTTCGATAAGATCTCCTCTCATCCTTCTAAATTCCAGTGTATACAAGCCTAGTCGCTCCAGTCTTTCAACATATGACAGTCCCGCCATTCCGGGAATTAACCTAGTAAACCTACGCTGCACGCCCTCAATAGCAGGGGCGTAGCACCCCCTCAATAGCAATAGGTCTTGGTTGGATCGCTCTTTGTCAAGGACCTCCCCCTTGGCCTTACCTCCATGGGTGACCCTACCAGGAGCATATCGCTCTCAGGATCTCAGGACCACACACGCTTCTCCACCACGACAAGGTGACAATCCACGGAGAAGATAAGAGCAGGTACATGGATAGGAAAGGTTTAGAGGGACGTGGGCCAAACGCCGGCCAATGAGATGGAGCATCTTGGTCAGCATGGGCAAGTTGGGCCGAAGGGCCCGTTTCCGTGCTGTGTGACGCTATGACTCTCTATGACATTATGACCTTCTCACAAAGCAGCCCTTTCACTCTATCTGATGGTCAGAAGCAAAGGTGGAAAAAATAATGAATAAACATTAAAAATATGTTAAAAATAATAAATTCACTTGAAGGCAGATTTAACTGAATGTAAATTAATTTAAAATATTAATATTAATTAAAATAAAAATAACTTTTATCTTTTTAATGATGATCAGTGCCTATATTGTAATGACTGTGGGCCAAAGCTAAGGAGCAGCTCAAGGGGGTTGTTAGAGACTGCCCCGGACATTAGCTGGTCTTGGGCAGAGAGAGGGAGCTTCTGTACATGTTGCATCTCCAGTGCATTCAGCACTTGCACGCTGTCATGCACGGGAGCTGCAGCCTGGGCCATGCCACCATGCAACGCATCCCAACTCCTGCTTATCCATTATGCCTCCAGCAAGCTCTTCGCACAATGGGGCCCCAATATGTTTCATGGGTGAGATTATAGGAGAGAGAGAGAGAGAGGTAAGAGGGAGAGAGAGGTAAGAGGGGGAGAGAGAGGGAGGGAGAGGGAGGGAGAGGGAGAGAGGGAGAGAGAGAGGGAGAGAGAGAGGGAGAGAGAGAGGGAGAGGGAGAGAGAGAGGGAGAGAGGGGGAGGAAGGGGGAGAGAGGGAGAGGGAGAGGGAGAGGGAGAGGGAGAGGGAGAGGGAGAGGGAGAGGGAGAGGGAGAGGGAGAGGGAGAGGGAGAGGGAGAGGGAGAGGGAGAGGGAGAGGGAGAGGGAGAGGGAGAGGGAGAGGGAGAGGGAGAGGGAGAGGGAGAGGGAGAGGGAGAGGGAGAGGGAGAGGGAGAGGGAGAGGGAGAGGGAGAGGGAGGGAGAGGGAGAGGGAGAGGGAGAGGGAGGGAGAGGGAGAGAGAGAGGGAGAGAGGGAGGGAGGGAGAGGGAGAGGCAAGAGAGGGAGAGAGAGGATGAGAGGAGAGAGGGAGAGAGGGGAGAGGGAGGTGAGAGAGGGAGAGGGAGAGAGAGAGAGAGAGAGAGAGAGAGAGAGAGAGAGAGAGAGAGAGAGAGAGAGAGAGAGAGAGGGAGATGGAAAAAAAAAAAAAGATGGTGCACCTGTAGACGTTTGTAATAGTCATTGCCACAGAAGGCTGTGGAGGCCAAGTCAATGGAAATTTTTAAGACGGAGATTGATAAATTGTTGATGAGTGCGGGTGTCAGAGGTTATGGGGAGAAGGCAGGAGAATGGGGTTAGGAGGGAGGGATTATTCAGCCATGATTGAATGGCAGAGTGGACTTGATGGGCCGAATGGCCTAATTGGGGTCCTAGAACCTATGAACTTATGCGACACAGTGAATGTTCTCAGTGTTGTCCTGAGGCAGTTGGTTGGTGTGCCTTCTTGGTTTTACAGGAGTGTGTGAGGCAGATGCAGACATTGGCAATCTATGATAGACACAAAATGCTGGAGTAACTCAGCGGGACAGTCAGCATCTCTGGAGAGAAGGAATGGGTGACGTTTCGGGTTGAGTCTGAAGAAGGGTCTCAACCTGCAACATCGCCCATTCCTTCTCTCCAGAGATGCTGCCCGTCCCGCTGAGTTACTCCAGCACTTTGTGTCCATCTGCAGCATCTGCAGTTCCTTCCTACACATGGTTAGGAGAGGGGGTGAGAACTAAGGGGGCGGGGGATGGGGGGGGTGGAGATGGGGAGGACCATGGGGGCAAACATTGTTGGCACCATCTACGTAGCAACTCTTTGTATTTATTTTATTTTATTTAATAATTTCTTTGAAAAAAGGAACGATGTACCATCAATTGACGTTCAAACAAATGTAAATGTCCTCGAGTTAGCTGAGAGGCTAGTTTTCATCGACAGTCCCTTAGCCTGATGTCATTAGGCATCCTTCAAAGCATTTCTGAGCTCCAAGCAGAGTATGGCGGCCATGACAGGCTGGTTCAGCTCGATGGCAGATGCTGTTTAATGTGGATAAGTGTGAGGTTATCCACTTTGGTGGTAAGAATAGGAAGGCAGAGTATTATCTGAATGGTGTCAAGTTAGGAACAGGGGACGTACAACGAGATCTGGGTGTCCTAGTGCATCAGTCACTGAAAGGAAGCATGCAGGTACAGCAGGCAGTGAAGAAAGCCAATGGAATGTTGGCCTTCATAACAAGAGGAGTTGAGTATAGGAGCAAAGAGGTCCTTCTGCAGTTGTACAGGGCCCTAGTGAGACCGTACCTGGAGTACTGTGTGCAGTTTTGGTCTCCAAATTTGAGGAAGGATATTCTTGCTATTGAGGGCGTGCAGCGTAGGTTCACTAGGTTAATTCCCGGAATGGCGGGACTATCATATGTTGAAAGACTGGAGCGACTAGGCTTGTATACACTGGAATTTAGAAGGATGAGAGGAGATCTTATCGAAACGTATAAGATTATTAAGGGGTTGGACACGTTAGAGGCAGGAAACATGTTCCCAATGTTGGGGGAGTCCAGAACAAGGGGCCACAGTTTAAGAATAAGGGGTAGGCCATTTAGAACTGAGATGAGGAAAAACTTTTTCAGTCAGAGAGTTGTGAATCTGTGGAATTCTCTGCCTCAGAAGGCAGTGGAGGCCAATTCTCTGAATGCATTCAAGAGAGAGCTAGATAGAGCTCTTAAGGATAGCGGAGTCAGGGGGTATGGGGAGAAGGCAGGAACGGGGTACTGATTGAGAATGATCAGCCATGATCACATTGGATGGCGGTGCTGGCTCGATGGGCCGAATGGCCTCCTCCTGCACCTATTGTCTATTGTCTATCTATTGTAAGCCTTGATGGCAAAGCTGTAGCAGTCGGTTGCGGCCTGCAGATAGATGCTCCTCGAAGCCGGGCATGCAAAATAAAGTATCTCACCGTGTGTGGCAATAAAGGTATCTCAAGCTCAATCAATCGACTGTCTGTTATGTGGACCAGATGTGATAGAACAGTGCGGCAACAAAGAGGGAGAGTAAGACCCCTTCAACTCTGCGTACCCTTGGTGCCAAACGAAGTCAATTCTGCAGAAGTAACAGCAGTTAGACGTATCTGTGGGGATAAAGGCACAGATACTGGCTCTCTCATTATTAAAACATCTCCATTGATAGCTCGAATTATCAACTGTTTTCCAGTAGCTTAGAGAATGGATGAGAGAGATAATGAGATATCTCCTTGCTTCAATTCAAGCACCGCTAGCTTGTTCAAGGCAGGAGTTACAGAATGACTGCCTGAACACAGTCACTATTTATTCAGGGAAAGCATTAGTCACTGTGTGAAACTGTTCCAAGTCGTCATTTGCTTCTGTTGGAGTAGTGATACTCTGCAATTGTACGGTCTTTATTCAGGGTAAAGTCTCATTGTTTCTCAGGTGGTCCTTAGTGGTGAGGATGGCTAGCAGTTACTCTGGGAATGGCAGGGTGTGAATTATTATATCACAAGGGGTGATGGCTGCACTTCAACTGCAGGTCAGAACAAGGGCTGGGCTGAGTGACAGGGACGTGTGGGGTCTACTGCTGGTGTGCCACACACACATACACACACACACACACACACGCACACACATACACACACACACACACTCACACACACACACACACACACACATGCACACACATACACACACACACTCACACACGCACACACACACACACACACACACACACACACACACACACACATGCAGACACACACACACACACACACACACACACACACATGCAGACACACACACACACACACACACACACATGCAGACACTCTCACACACACATACACACATACAAACTCACTCACTCTCACACACACTCACACACATATACATATCTACAAACACACTCACACCCACACACAGACACATACTCACACACACACACACTCACACACACACTCACATTCAAACTCACTCACTCTCACTCACTCACACACACATACATATATACACACACACTCACACACATACTCAAACACACTCACACATGCTCATACTCACTCACACACACACTCACACACACACACACACACATACATACTCACACACATACTCACATACAAACTCACTCACATACAAACTTACTCACACACACACTCAAACACACACATACACACTCGCGCGCACACACATTCATAAACACACTCAATCACACTCACACGCACATACATACTCACTCACACACACACACACGCAAAACATATATACACACACTCACACATTCACACGTACTCACTCACATACATTCACACGCACACACTCACACATACAATCTCATTCACGTACATTCACACACACACACACACACACACACACATTTTCACACACACACGCACACACACACACACACACACACACACACACACACACACACACACACACACACACACATACTCATACACACACACACACACACATACTCACACATACGTTGCTCAACTTTTGACGGCGCCCTTTACGTAGCAACTATTTGCATACAAACAAAGAATTTCACTGTGACTTGTCCCTTAAAGTATTCAATTCAATTCAATTCAATCCTACACCTCGGTACACATTAAATAAACTGGAAAAGTGCTGCATAAGCCTTGCTCATGAAACAAAAAGGCAGGAACAAAACCACCACATCACAGAAACGTGGGTGTTCCCCATCCATCAGTTTCAGGAATTTGTGGATACATGGAAATAAATGAGAAACAAATTGGTGTTCAAAAGGGGGGCTGAGAAATAAAATAACGCTAACATCAAAGGGGTTTGAGAGAGTAGTTGAGAGGGAATAAAATCAAAACTACATCAAAAGAGTTAAGTATATCACATGTGCATCAGTAAAAAGAGCATAGTTGAAAGCGAGGTGGGACCTGTGAGGTTTGGGACTTATCAACTTAAAGAAAATCATAATCAAAATTGTTGGAGACATTTAAAAAGTCGTCTACACTTGTCTTTGAACATTTAGTACTTGGTGAACTCTGACTAGGAGACAAATGATATTTTAATGAATAAAATGAACACTTTCTGATACGTTAGTTAAGATAAAAAGAAGACAAATCGCAGAGATACATGTTAAGGTCCTGAGGGAGGCAAGGGAATAAATTGGCAAGACCTCAGAATTATATTCCAGTTTCCACTAAGTGCGGGTATACAGGTAAGACCGTTCAAAAACTTTAATAACCATTTTTACAACGTGTTCCCGAGGTAATCTTGGTCAGCTGGCTAATTTATAAGGGGTAGGAAAAGCTTTTCCAGTGGTAGACGTCCATCTGGTTTACTAAATACACAATGTAGTGAGGTGTAGAGTGAGGCCAAACTCCAATTGGAGGAACAGCACCTCATATTTTGCTCGGACAGTGGTATGAATATTGATTTATCTAACTTCAAGTAACCCTTGCATTCCCTCTCTCTCGCCATCCCTCCCCCACCCAAGTCGTACTAACATTAAAGTCGTTTTGTTGAGTCTCATTGTCTGTAACCCATTTTCACCTAGCCGACAGATAACAATAGCCTGTTTCCTTCATCATCATTACTTTTTAACATAACTTTCATTCATTTCTTCTATATCTCTCTACATCACCATCTATATCTCCCTTTCCCCTGACTCTCCAGTCTGAAGAAGGGTCTCCACGTGAAACATCACCTATTCCTTTACCTGCAGCTCCACTCTTGCACCCCCTCCCCCCACTCGCAACAAGGACAGAATCCCCCTCGTTCTCACCTTCCACCCCACCAGCCAGCGGATCCAACATATCATCCGCCAACATTTCCGTCACCTACAACGGGACCCCACCACTGGCCATATCTTCCCATCCCCTCCCCTCTCTGCGTTCCGCAGAGACCGTTCCCTCCGTAACTCCCTGGTCCACTCGTCCCTTCCTACCCAAACCACCCCAACCCCGGGCACTTTCCCCTGCAACCGCACGAGATGCAACACCTGTCCCTTTACCTCCCCCCTCAACTCCATCCTAGGACCCAAACAGTCTTTCCAGGTGAGACAAAGGTTCACCTGCACCTCCTCCAACCTCATCTATGGCATCCGCTGCTCTAGATGTCAACTTATTTACATCGGCGAAACCAAGCGCAGGCTCGGCGATCGCTTCGCTCAACACCTGCGCTCGGTCCGCATTGACCAACCTGATCTCCCGGTGGCCGAGCACTTCAACTCCCCCTCCCATTCCCAGTCTGACCTTTCTGTCATGGGCCTCCTCCAGTGCCATAGTGAGGCCCACCGGAAATTGGAGGAACAGCACCTCATATTTCGTCTGGGCAGTTTGCAGCCCAGTGGTATGAACATCGACTTCTCCAACTTTAGATAGTTCCTCTGTCCCTCTCTTCCCCTCCTCCTTCCCAGATCTCCCTCTATCTTCCTGTCTCCACCTATATCCTTTCTTTGTCCCACCCCCGACATCAGTCTGAAGAAGGGTCTCGACCCAAAACGCCACCCATTCCTTCTCTCCCGAGATGCTGCCTGACCTGCTGAGTTACTCCAGCATTTTGTGAATAAACCTATTCCTTTTCTCCCGAGATGCTGCCTGACCCGTTGAGTTACTCCAGCTTTTTGTGCCTACCTTCGATGTGCACATTAAACTCTTGAAAGCATCCAGTGAATTGGCCTCCACTGCCTTCTGAGGCAGAGAATTCCACAGATTCACAACTCTCTGGGTGAAAAAGTTTTTCCTCATCTCAGTCCTAAATGGCCTACCCCTTATTCTTAAACTGTGGCCCCTGGTTCTGGACTCCCCCAACATGGGGAACATATTTCCTGCATCTAGCTTGTCCAATCCCTTAAGGATTTTATATCCTTCTAAATCCTTCTCATCCTTCTAAATTCCAGTAAATACAAGCCCAGTCGACCCATTCGTTCATCAGATGGAACAAATACTGGAACATTCAGACTAAATACCCACTAGCACATATTATGTTAAAGTTTACACCACACAATAGCTCATTTTATACCAATTTAAATGATTCTGTTTAAACCACAGGTAATCTTAGTTCTTGTTTTTTTTAACCAGGAATAAGAACAGATTGAACATATTTGAAGACAAAGTGTGGGAAAGGTCACAGAGGATGCAAGTAATTAGATAACCCTTTCACGGAGCCTGGAATGGGCAAGATAGGCTGAATAAAGTCCTATTGTGCTGAATAGCCTCCTACCGAGCAGTGTGACTGTATGATTACTTATAACTAAAGACTTTGAAATGATGAGTAAATGGGGCATGGTGAAAGAAAACAGATTGTTCTCAGCATTTGAGCGATGTGGAAGAAAGGGTCATTAATTTTCCAGCATAAAGCAGGAGAAGCAAGGAATACACAGAATGTAGAAACAAGGAACTGCAGATGCTGTTTAAAAAGACTCAAAGTGGTGGAGTAACTCAGCAGGTCAGGCAGCATCTCTGGAGAACATGGATAGGTGACGTTTCACAGAGTGCTGGAGTAACTCAGCGGTTCAGGCAGCATCTGTGGAGAACATGGATAGGTGACGTTTCACAGGGTGCTGGAGTAACTCAGCGGGTCAGGCAGCATCTCTGGAGAACATGGGTAGGTGACGTTTCGGGTCGGGACCCTTCTTCTGACCTTCATAACCTTTATACAGTTGGTTGTGAGGAGGTGGAATTCACAAGTTCAAAAGTTATAGGAGCAGAATTAGGCCATTCGGCCCATCGAGTCTACTCCACCATTCAATCATGTCTGATCTCTGCCTCCTAATCCCATTTTCCTGCCTTCTCCCCGTAACCCCTAACACCCGTTCTAAACAAGAATTTGTCTATCTCTGCTTTAAGATTTCCATTGACTTGGCCTCCAAAGCCCTCTGTGGCAATGAGTTCCACAGATTAACCATCCTCACACTAAAGAAGTTCCTCCTCACCTCCTTTCTAAAAGAGGACCATTTAATTCTAGGTTATGACCTCTGGTCCTAGATTCTCCCACCAGTGGAAACATCCTTTCCACATCCACTCTATCTATGCCCTTCATTATTCTGTAAGTTTCAATGAGGAGCTGGCATGCTACAGTGGTGCAGCGGGTAGTACATAGGGTTGCCAACTGTCCCGTATTAGCCGGGACATCCCGGAATTTGCGCTAAATTGGTTTGTCCCATACGGAACCGCCCTTGTCCCGTATTAAGCCCAGACGCTGTAGGCCCGGACACTGTAGGTCCAGACAGTGTAGACCCGGACGTAGTAGGCTCGGACAGTGTAGGTCCAGACAGTGTAGGCCCGGACAGTGTAGGCCCGGACAGTGTAGGCCCGGACACTGTAGGCTCGGACAGTGTAGGTCCAGACAGTGTAGCCCCGGACAGTGTAGGCCCGGACAGTGTAGGCCCGGTCAGTGTAGTCCCGGAGGTCCGGGCACTGCCTAACGGAGGTTGCCTAGCAACCCTCCTCCCGGCCCGGGCGGCCGCCATTGGTGGAGCGGGAGCACGTGGCCGCTGGCTGGGTGAGGTCACGTGGGGCGCGGGGCGGTGACGACACCATATGTCCCGTATTTGGGAGTGAGATAGTTGGCAACCTAATTGGCTTGGTATAATTGGTATAGGTTAATTGGCTTGGTATAATTGTAAATTGTCCTTAGTGTGTAGGATAGTGTTAGTGTAGGATCGCTGGTCAGCATAGACTCGGAGGGCTGAAGGGCCTGTTTCCATGCTGTATCTCTAAACAAAACTAAACTGAGCTGTACACAACCATTTCATGCCCTTCCACTTCAGTATCTAGTTTGCAATGAGGGCAATATCCTGGCAGTGTATTCACTTGGTCCACAGTGCCATGGCTTCACCTCTGTTGCCAGTGCAGTGCAGGAGGGGAGTGGACGAGATTTCACTTAGTGTTTAGTTTAGTTTAGAGATACAGCGTGGAAACAGGGCCCTTCAGCCCACCGAGTCCATGCCGACCAGCGATCCCCGCACACTAACGCTATCCTACACACACTGGGTGTAGGATAGTGTTAATGTGCGGGGATCGCTGGGCGGCACGGACTTGGTGGGCCGAAAAGGCCTGTTTCTGGCTGTATATATATGATATGATATGATATGACTAGGCACAATTTACACATTCGCCAAGCCAATCAACCTACAAACCTGCACGTCTTTGGAGTGTGGGAGGAAACCGAAGATCTTGGAGAAAACCCACGTAGGTCACGGGGAGAACGTACAAATTCCGTACAGACGGCGTCCGTGCTCGGAATCGAACCCGGGTCTCGGGCGCTGCAAACGTTGTAAGGCAGCAACTCTACCGCTGTGCCACCGTGCCACCCGAATGGCCATGATATTGCCCAGAACAGGTTCCCCCTGTTCTCTGGGTTGACGTAAAAGACATGCCAAAGAGTGGCATGGAGAAAGACATCTGACCAATGAATATACTTTGAATTGAATATAACTTCATTGTCATTCAAAACTATACACCAGACGGCTGCATATTTGAATGGAATTCCATTGCGCCTGGCTCACAAAGTACAACCAAATAATAAAAATTGATGAAAAAAATAAATAAGTAACTCGCACATAAAATAATGGCGGCGGATTTATGTCTGAAGAAGGGACTCGACCCGAAACGTCACCCATTCCTTCTCTCCTGAGATGCTGCCTGACCTGCTGAGTTGCATTTAGTGATACCTTGGATTTGTACCAGCATCTGCAGTTATTTTCTTACACTACATTTACGAATTCAAGAGTCTGATGGCTCGGGGGAAGAAGCTATTGCAGAACCTGGCTGTTCTGCTCTGTGTGCTGCAGTACCTTTGACCAGAGGGTATGCAGCAGGGTGAACAGTCCATGATGGAGATGGGTGGGGTCTTTGATGATGTTGTTGGTTTTGGTCAAGCAGTGTTTGTGTGCAATGTCCTGGATCGAAGGAAGTGAAGTCCCGATGATTTTCTCAGCTGTCCTCACCACTCTCTGCACGGACCTCCAGTTTAATGCATTCAAGAGAGAGCTAGATAGAGCTCTTAAGGATAGCGGAGTCAGGGGGTACGGGGAGAAGGCAGGAACGGGGTACTGATTGAGGATGATCAGCCATGATCACATTGAATGGCGGTGCTGGCTCGAAGGGCCGAATGGCCTCCTCCTGCACCTATTGTCTATTGTCTATTGAAGCTTTGCAGTCCCCAGACCAGACAGAGATGCAGTTGGTCAGTATGCTCTCCATGGCACCTCTGTAGAAAGTGGGATGGGGGAGGTGTGATCTTCTCGTCCAGCGCAGAAAGTACACTCAATAAATACCACTGGGATTGAGAGACCTAGCTAACTCTTCTGATTTCATCTTTGATAATCTACAAACGTCTTTTGATCGATTTTTAATGTTATTTTGGTGGACTCAGTATACCATGAAGATCAATTCTTTGTGTGGGAATCCAGACTGGATATCTTTTTGCATGGAAATGCCAGCAAATCCACATGGAACCCTTGACATTTCTCTGGAAAATACACCCCTTCATTTTTTATTCGAGGGATAAAAACCACGGCTTGCGTTTCTGCAAAGCCTTGGTGTCCCAAGACAATTTACAGTACATTTTGGATGTGTAACTTATTATGTTGGATAAGTGGCAGGCAAATTGCACATAATTAGATTCCTTAAACACCAATTAGTCGATGACCAGATAATGTGCTTGTTGTTATGTTGGCTGGGAGATGTTTATGCAGGACTGTCATCAGGAGTACTCCTGTTCTTCATTGAAATGTTGGAATAGGATCTTTTAAATTCAATTGATGGAGAAAATAGGTTGAAGGCGATCTCGTCATTGTAGATAGACAATAGACAATAGGTGCAGGAGTAGGCCATTCAGCCCTTCGAGCCAGCACCGCCATTCAATGCGATCATGGCTGATCACATGGAGTTAATGAAAGGAGGTTGGATTGTGTGATGGTCTGGGTTGCGTCCACATTTGTCTGCAATTTCTTGCGGTCTTGGATGGAGCTGTACCCAAACCAAGGGTCTGTGATTCTTTGCCTCGTCTGTCGCCAACTTCAATGATGGACTAGAGTCAGGGTTCCCAACCTTTCTTGTCCCGTTTACCCCTTTGTAACTTTTCAAAAGTAAATTTGCCCCCCACTCTGTTTGTTCAGTAGTTTGAGTTTACATTTCTAAAGCAACCGACAAAGGGGAAAATTAAAAATACTGTTTTTAACTTTATTA
The DNA here is from genome assembly GCF_053455715.1 of Rhinoraja longicauda. NCBI lineage: Eukaryota > Metazoa > Chordata > Chondrichthyes > Rajiformes > Arhynchobatidae > Rhinoraja > Rhinoraja longicauda. The sequence continues at coordinate 16,438,152 of NC_135989.1, forward strand.
TTTTAAGTTCAAATAACAATAAGTTTACCCAGGTTGGGAACCTTCGGACTAGACCCTTGGAAATGGTACACTGCAGACAGCGTGGGTGTAAATAGCACACCAGGGAGTCTAAAGTGACGATACAAGGAACTGCAGATGCCGGAATCTTGGGAAGAACACAGAGTGCTGGAGTAACTCAGTGGCTCAGGCATCATCTCTGCAGGACATGGATAGGTGAGGTTTTGGGTTAGAACTCTTCTTCAGAATGGAGAAGGTCCCAATTTTGAAATGTCACCAGCTAGAGAGCGGTCCTGACTTCCCATCTCCTTCGTAGGAGACCATTGAACTATCGTTAATCAGACGTTATCAGAATTTAATGTTATGTTTTACAGTGTTTGTTGCACCCGCTGTCGTTTATCTGTTCACTGTGGACGGCTTGATTGTATTCATGTATATAGTCTTTTCTCTGACTGGATAGCATGCAAATGAAAGCTTTTCACTGTACCTTGGTAAACATGCCAATTATAAACGAAACTAACGAAACGAAACGAAGCTAAACTAAACTAAACTAACCTAAACTGAACTAAACTAAACTAACATAACCTAACTAACTAAACTAAACTAACCTAACTAAATTAAACTAAACTAAACTAAACTAAACCAACTAAACTAAACTAAACCAACTAAACTAAACTAAACTAAACTAAACTAAACTAAACTAAACTAAACTAAACTAAACTAAACTAACTAAACAAAACTAAGCTAAACTAAACTAAACTAAACTAACTAACTAACTAACTAACTAACTAACTAACTAAACTAAACTAACCTAACTAAATTAAACTAAACTAAACTAAACTAACCTAACCTAACCTAACCTAACCTAAACTAAACTAAACTAACTAACTAACTAACTAACTAACTAACTAACTAACTAACTAACTAACTAACTAACTAAACTAAACTAAACTAAACTAACCTAACCTAACTTAACTAAATTAAACTAAACTAAACTAAACTAACCTAACCTAACCTAACCTAACCTAACCTAACCTAACCTAACCTAACCTAACCTAACCTAACCTAACCTAACCTAACCTAACCTAAACTAAACTAAATTAACCAACTAACTAACTAACTAACTAACTAACTAACTAACTAACTAACTAACTAACTAACTAACTAAACTAAACTAAACTAACCTAACCTAACCTAACCTAACCTAACCTAACCTAACCTAACCTAACCTAACCTAACCTAACCTAACCTAACCTAACCTAACCTAACCTAACTAAATTAAACCAAACTAAACTAAACTAAACTGAACTAAACTAAACTAAACTAAACTAAACTAAACTAAACTAAACTAAACTAAACTAAACTAAACTAGAGATACTGCCTGACCCACTGACACATTGACCATGTTATCAAGCAACTGAATCATCCTGGATAGACACAAAATGCTGGAGTAACTCAGCGGGACGGGCAGCATCTCTGGAGAGAAGAAATGGGTGACGTTTCGGGTCGAGACCCTTCTTCAGACTGAACCATCCTACTACAACCAGAGAGCAGTGCTGAACTACTGATGACCCTCGCACTATCCTTGACCGGACTTTACTGCCTTTACCTTGCACTAAATGTTATTCCTTTATCATGTATCTGTACACAAAGTCTGAAGAAGGGTCTCGACCCGAAACGTCACCCATTCCTTATCTCCTGAGATGCTGCCTGACCTGCTGATTTACTCCAGCATTGTGTGATACCTTCGATTTGTACCAGCATCTGCAGTTATTTTCCTGCACTATGTATCTGTACACTGTAAGTAGCTCAATTGTAATCATGTATTGTCTTTCCGCTGACTGGTTAGCACGCAACAAAAGCTTTTCACTGTACCTCGGTACACGTGACAATAAACCGAACTGTAACTGTAAGTGGTCTGCATGGACTAGTTGGGCAGAAGGGCCTGTCTCTGTGTTGTGTGTCTCTATAACTCCAGGAGAGGAGCTGCTGGGTCCTACGTAACAGTTGGGACTATAATTGGAAAATTATTTAATTGGCAGTAAATCCTCCTGAGGTTGCAAAGGAATGCTTTATTAATAGAAGCCCCTTCTTGCTTTCCTGCGCAAGATTCCTGTGGGACTTTTTTTTTCAGATGAAACTGCAAAATGCTGGCATATTTGGAGCAAGTTCTTAAGTTCACATGCGATAGGAGCAGAATTAGGCCATTCGGCCCATCGAGTCTACTCCACCATTCAATCATGGCTGATCTATCTCTCCCTCCTAACCCCATTCTCCTGCCTTCTCCCCATAACCCCTGACACCCGCACTAATCAAGAATCACATGTGTGATGGCTCAGTCCACAAATAAAAATTAAATGGCAGCCACCATGGCTTCCTCTGCACAGTGCCTGCTGCAGTATGAAAAGTAACTGTGTTTAGAGATACAGCACAGAAACAGACCTCTCCCGTGTCCACCTGTCCCCTGTCCACCTGTCCACCTCTCCCTGTCCACCTGTCCCCTGTACACCTCTCCCCTGTCCACCTCTCCCCTGTCCACCTGTCCCCTGTACACCTCTCCCTGTCCATCTGTCCCCTGTACACCTGTCCCCTGTACACCTGTCCCCTGTACACCTGTCCCCTGTACACCTCTCCCCTGTCTACCTGTCCCCTGTCCACCTGTCCCCCTGTCCCCTGTCCACCTGGCCCCTGTACACCTGTCCCCTGTACACCTGTCACCTGCCCACCTGTCCCCTGCCCACCTGTCCCCTGCCCACCTGTCCCCTGTCCACCTGTCCCCTGTCCACCTGTCCCCTGTCCACCTGTCACCTGCCCACCTGCCCCTGCCCACCTGTCCCCTGCCCACCTGTCCCCTGTCCACCTGTCCCCTGTCCACCTGTCCCCTTCCACCTGTCCCCTGTCCACCTGTCCCCTGTCCACCTGTCCCTTGTCCACCTGTCCCCTGTACACCTGTCCCTTGTCCACCTGTCCCCTGTACACCTGTCCCTTGTACACCTCTCCCTGTACACCTGTCCCCTGTACACCTCTCCCTGTACACCTGTCCCCTGTACACCTGTCCCCTGTACAACACTCCCCTGTACAACACTCCCCCAGTACAACACTCCCCCAGTACAACACTCCCCCAGTACAACACTCCCCAGTACACCTCTCCCCATACACCTGTCCCCTGTACACCTGTCCCCTGTACACCTGTCCCCAGTACACCTCTCCCCATACACCTGTCCCCTGTACACCTCTCCCTATACACCTGTCCCCTGTACACCTGTCCCTATACACCTCTCACCTGTACACCTCTCCCCGTACACCTGTCCCCTGTACACCTCTCCCCTGTACACCTGTCCCCTTTTACACCTCTCCCTGTACACCTCTCACCTGTACACCTCTCCCCATACACCTGTCCCTGTACACCTGTCCCCTGTACACCTGTCCCTATACACCTCTCACATGTACACCTCTCCCCGTACATCTCTCCCCTGTACACCTCTCACCTGTACACCTCTCACCTGTACACCTCTCACCTGTACACCTCTCCCCGTACACCTGTCCCCTGTCTACACCTCTGCCCCTGTGACTAGTCCCCCATTGCTCTATCAGGGGCCCTGTTACCCCGGCAGGATGTGTCACCTCCTTGCTGCCTCCCCTCGCCTCCGTTCTCTGCCTCTCCCCCCCCCCCCCCCCCGTCTCCTCCTCTTGTCTGGCGATTATATTGACCACTTTGCGTCTGTTAAACCTCCTCCACAGATTCAAGAGCCGCCCCCTTAATCAAGCCCACATTGCCATCGCCAACTGAGTTCCACCCGCGCAAAAAGCTTTCGAATGGAAATAACAATATCTCTTCGAGTACCTCCTCGAAGAACATTTATAATGCATCATTTTTTGAGAGGTTTCGATGGAAATTAGCCTGTTATGTTTGTGCAGCAGCAGATAGTTATAGAGGTATAGAGTCCCACAGCACAGAAACAGGTCCTACAGCGCTCCATGTCTGTGCCCACCATCAAGTGCCATTTGCCAGCGTCTACCCAGTGGCTTTCTATACAAACTGCCACTTCCATGAGTTTATAAGTGATAGGAGCAGAATGAGGCCATTCGGCCCATCAAGTCTACTCCTCCATTCAATCACGGCTGATCTATCTCTCTCTCCCAACCCCATTCTCCTGCCTTCTCCCCGTAACCCCTGACACCCGTACTAATCAAGAATCTATCTATCTCTGCCCTAAAATATATCCACATAGAAGCATAGAAAAATAGCAGGAGGAGGCCATTCGGCCCTTCGAGCCAGCACCGCCATTCAATGTGATCATGGCTAGTCATCTAAAATCAGTACCCCGTTCCTGCTTTTTCTTCCTTATCAGCCATCTTCATATTGAATGGCTGTGCTGGCTCAAAGGGCCGATTGGCCTACTCCTGCAACTATATTCTATGTTTCTATGCTTTTCTTTTTGGTAACAATGTCCAAGATACTGGACAGATGTCCAACCTTATACACACTGCTTGCAGAGCAACCCATATCGTAGATAGGGTTGCCAACTGTCCCGTATTAGCAGGGACATCCTGTATTTTGGGCCAAATTGGTTTGTCCCGTAAGGGACCGCCCTTGTACCGTATTAGGCCCGGGGGGGACGGGGACGCTGTAGGCCTGGACACTGAAGGCCTGGACGCTGTAGGCCCGGACAGTGTAGGTCCGGACAGTGTAGGCCCGGATAATGTAGGTCCAGACAGTGTAGGTCCGGACAGTGTAGGTCCGGACAGTGTAGATCCAGACAGTGTAGGTCCGGACAGTGTAGGTCCGTGTAGTGTGGGCCCGGACAGTTTAGGCCCGGACGCTGTAGGCCCAGACAGTGTTGGTCCATACAGTGTAGGCCCGGACAGTGTAGGCCCAGACAGTGTTGGTCCATACAGTGTAGGCCCGGACAGTGTAGGTCCGGACAGTGTAGGCCCGGACAGTGTAGGCCCGGACAGTGTAGGCCCGGACAGTGTAGGCCCGGACAGTGTAGGTCCGGACAGTGTAGGTCTGGACAGTGTAGGGCCAGACAGTGTAGGTCTGTACAGTGTAGATCCAGACAGTGTAGGTCCGGACAGTGTAGGTCCGGACAGTGTAGGCCCGGACAGTGTAGGCCCAGACAGTGTAGGCCCGGACAGTGTAGGCCCGGACAGTGTAGGCCTAGACAGTGTAGGCCCGGACAGTGTAGGCCCGGACAGTGTAGGGCGCCGCCTAACGGAGGTTGCGTAGTAACCCGCCTCCCGGCCCAGGCGGCCGCCATTGGTGGAGCGGGAGCACGTGGCCGCTGGCTGGGTGAGGTCACGTGGGGCGCGGGGCGGTGACGTCACCTTGTCCCTTATTTGGGAGTGAGATAGTTGGCAACCACTAGTCCTACATATTAGGATGGAAATGCACTCAAGGGACAGGAGTCACTGTGGATAAAGTGGCAGCACTGTGGTTATGTATTCCCTTCGATATTGTGTCTCTGCCCGGCATTTGATATATTTTTCACTGGGACAAGACCTCTTCCTCTGTAATCAAGGACGTCCGCAGGCAGTGCGGAGATGAACACAACTGACACAATTATCAGGTTTAACCTTACAGCTGACAACCCAGCTGTATGAATATTGTTTCGCTCAACACCTCCGCTCAGTCCGTCTGCACCAACCTGATCTCCCGGTGGCTCAGCACTTCAACTCCCCCTCCCATTCCCAATCTGACCTTTCTGTCCTGGGCCTCCCTCCATTGTCAGAGTGAGGCCCAGCGTAAATTGGAGGAACAGCACCTCATATTTCGCTTGGACAGCTTACACCCCAGCGGTATGAACATTGACTTCTCTAACTTCAGATAGTCCCTACTTTCCCTCTCTCACCATCCCCTCCCCTTCCCAGTTCTCCCACTAGTCTTCCTGTCTCCGACTACATTCTATCTCTGCCCTGCCCCCTCGCCTGACATCAGTCTGAAGAAGGGTCTCGACCCGAAACGCCACCCATTCCTTCTCTCCCGAGATGCTGCCTGACCCGCTGAGTTACTCCAGCATTTTGTGTCTACCTTCGGTATGAATATTGACTTCTCTAATCCTCAAGTAACCCTTGCTTTCCCTCTCTCTCCATCCCTCCCCTTTCCCAGCTCTCTGACCAGTCTGACAGTCCCCCCGATTACCTTTTATCTTTGTATGCCTCATTGTCACCTTCCCCAATGAATCAATTCTACATTTTTCACACCTTACCCTTCCATATCTCCATGTCTCCCTACTCCCCCCGACTCTCAGTTTGAAGAAGGGTCTCAACCCGAAACGTCACCCATTTCTTCCCTCCAGATTGGACCCAGCGCCAGAAACCAGCGCTGTCTGTACGGAGTTTGCACGTGACCTGCGTGGGTTTTCTCCGAGATCTCCGGTTTCCTCCCACACTCCAAAGGCCGTGCGGGTTTGTAGGTTAATTGGCTTGGTACAAACGTAAAAACTGTCCCTAGCGTGTGCAGGATAGTGTTAATGTGCGGGGATCGCTGGCTGGCGTGGGCTCGGTGGGCCGAAGGGCCTGTTTCCGCGCTGAATCTCTAAACGGTACTGAAAACTAAACAAAGAGTTTGTGAAGTTAGTGAAATGTGGCAGGACGGGGCAAACAATAGATCACACATTAGTAATGCCGGCTGCTAGCTGGCGATATGAGATGGCGGACTGCCCCTCTGCCTCTGAGAACAGTAATTCTCTGCAGCAACTCCTCACCTTACCTTGAGCATAATGTGAAGTGAATTTCAAACCAACTCTGCTGAATGGACAGGCCCAGCTTATACATTTTAATGAAAGATATAACTCTGTGTAAAAACTGGGAAGTACATAATCTCCACTGCTGAACACAGCAAATTACTCTCATTCTCACTCTGTGCTCAAGGGCTCTCCATGTTTACCCGGTTTTTAAATGGTTTTTATGCTGGGAGTTTTCAACTTGAAAACTGTGCGCGAGAGGCGAGCCAGATCCTTTGGGGGAATGTAGCGTGGTATTTTTCCGGGGGCAGGAGAAGAGGTAATTACAGTATTCCCCAGTTTTTTCATGCTTCTCCTCGTCTCCTCAAGGCAGAGTCTTTCACAGAGGTGTGGAGTGGCATTTACGCTGAACAGTGAGGTCTCCAGCACTGGGTAAAAAACGACGAGTGTTTTTTCAAAATGGGCAGCTGAAGCATAACGCAAAGGGCGGTGGGTGTATGGAACGAGCTGCCAGACGAGGTAGTTGAGGCTGGGACTATCCCAACAAAGGTATTTATTCACAAAATGCTGGAGTAACTCAGCAGGACAGGCAGCATCTCGGGAGAGAAGGAATGGGTGACGTTTCGGGTCGAGACCCTTCTTCAGACTGATGTCAGGGGGGGTGGGACAAAGGAAGGATATAGGTGGAGACAGGAAGATAGAGGGAGATCTGGGAAGGGGAGGGGAAGAGAGGGACAGAGGAACTATCTAAAGTTGGAGAAGTCGATGTTCATACCACTGGGCTGCAAGCTGCCCAGGCAAAATATGAGGTGCTGTTCCTCCAATTTCCGGTGGGCCTCACTATGGCACTGGAGGAGGCCCATGAAGAAGGGTCTCGACCCGAAACGTCACCCATTCCTTCTCTCCCGAGATGCTGCCTGACCTCCTGAGTTACTCCAGCATTTTGTGAATAAATACCTTCGATTTGTACCAGCATCTGCAGTTATCTTCTTATACTATCCCAATGAACATGTCCAAAGACAGCTGGACAAGCTAGAGGCAGGAAAAACGTTCCCAATGTTGGGCGAGTCCAGAACCAGGGGCCACACAGTCTTAGAATAAAGGGGGAGGCCATTTAAAACTGAGGTGAGAAAAAACTTTTTCACCCAGAGAGTTGTGAATTTGTGGAATTCTCTGCCACAGAGGGCAGTGGAGGCCAAATCACTGGATGGATTTAAGAGAGAGTTAGATAGAGCTCTAGGGGCTAGTGGAATCAAGGGATGTGGGGAGAAGGCAGGCACGGGGTATTAATTGGATGGGGTTAAGCCATGATCACAATGAATGGCGGTGCTGGCTCAAAGGGCTGAATGGCCTCCTCCTGCACTTATTTTCTATGTTTCTATGACTGTCCAGTTTCTCTCTTGTTGCCTGCAGTTTTCTTTTGGAAACTGTGCGCTTTGAGAGGAGGGAGTCTTACCTCAGCACCTGCCATGCTCACTAAGGACTGGTGCAGAGGGAGAAATATTACTAGGTAAATGCATCTGATGCATTTGAAGGGAGAAGTGGGGATTAGTAAAGTCAATTCTGCCTCCCTCAGTTTTTTTATCCCCCTCTTTTTTGGCTTAACTAAGCACACTGTGCGGAACTGAACACCAACAATCAGACACGCAGTCAGTCCCAGTTACTTAAACAGCTTGTTTACCAAACCCATTGTATCCCGTTCCAAACAGTGCTGCCCGAAGGCAGGTTTCAGGGAGAGCTACTTATTCAAGGTGGGTTTCAAGGGATGTGGTGTTATGGTCTGCTGCTGTTCCCTCAAAAGAGCAGGGAAGGTACAAGAGTGTTAAGAGATACAAAATTCGTAAAGGATTGGGCAGGCTAGTCATTTGGTCTCCTAAATTAAGGGTCTCGACCCGAAACGTCACCCATTCCTTCTCTCCCGAGATGCTGCCTGACCTGCTGAGTTACTCCAGCATTTTGTGAATAAATCAATTTGGTCTCCTAGTTTGAGGAAGGACATTCTTGCTATTGAGGGAGTGCAGCGTAGGTTCATCAGGTTAATTCCCGGGATGGCGGGACTGACATACGATGAATGAATGGGTCGACTGGGCTTGTACTCACTGGAATTTAGAAGGATGAGAGGGTATCTTACTCCACACTCCAAAGACGTACAGGTTTGTAGGTTCAATGGCTTCGGTAAAATTATAAATTGTCCCACGTGTGTGTAGGATAGTGTTAGTGTGCGGGGATCGCTGGTTGGCATGGACTCGGTGGGCCGAAGGGCCTGTTTCCACGCTGTATGTCTAAACTAAACTAAACTAAACTAAACTAAACTAAACTAGAATTTAGAAGGATGAGAGGGAATCTCATAGAAACATATAAAATTCTTAAGGGATTGGACAGGCTAGATGCAGGAAAAATGTTCCCCATGTTGGGCAAGTCCAGAACCAGGGGTCACAGTTTAAGAATAAGGGGTAGGCCATTTAAGACTGAGATGAAGAGAAACTTTTTTCACCCAGAGAGTTGTGAATCTGTGGAATTCTCTGCCACAGAAGGCAGTGGAGGCCAATTCACTAGATGTTTTCAAGAGAGAGTTAGATGTAGCTCTTTGGGCTAACGGAATCAAGGGATATGAGGAGAAAGCAGGAACGGGATACTGATTATAGATGATCAGCCGTGATCACATTGAATGGCGGTGCTGGCTCGAAGGGCTGAATGGCCTACTCCTGTACCTACTTTCTATGTTTCTACGTACAGTCCTCTGTCTGATTGTCACACTTCCACAGTCAGGGTACCTAACACAGTGCTGGAAGGCTGTGGGTTTGAGGGGCTGTAAGTTGATCCTTCAACAGAATTCCTCAGCTGGGCTTGCAATTGTTTCAAATTAGTTTAGTTTAGCTTACTTTAGAGATACAGCGTGCAAGCAGGACCTTCGATCCACCGAGTCCGTGCCGACCAGCGATCACCCCGTACGCCAGCACAATCCTACACACCCTACGGCCAATTTACAAATGTTGCTGAAGCCAATTAACCTGCCAACCTGCACAATTTGGAATATCATAGAGAGTTATAGAGTCATAGAGTCATGCAGCATGGAAACAAACCCTTCAGCCCAACTTGCCCACTCCGACCAACATGTCCAACATACCCTTCTAAACCTGGGTGTCATGTGCACCAGTCATTGAAAGCAAGCGTGCAGGTGCAGCAGGCAGTGAAGAAAGCGAATGGTATGTTGGCATTCATAGCAAGAGGATTTGAGTTTAGGAGCAGGGAGGTTCTGCTGCAGTTGTACAGGGCCTTGGTGAGACCGCACCTGGAGTATTGTGTACAGTTTTGATCTCCTAATCTGAGGAAAGACGTTCTTGCCTTAGAGGGAGTACAGAGGTTCACCAGATTGATCCCTGGGATGGCGGGACTTTCATATGAAGAAAGACTGGATAGACTAGGCTTGTACTCGCTGGAATTTAGAAGACTGAGGAGGGATCTTATAGAAACATATAAAATTCTTAAGGGGTTGGAGAGGCTAGATGCGGGAAGATTGTTCCTGATGTTGGGGGAGTCCAGAACCAGGGGTCACAGCTTAAGGATAAGGGGGAAGTCTTTTAGGACCGAGATGAGAAAACATTTCTTCACACAGAGAGTGATGAGTCTGTGGAATTCTCTGCCACAGAAGGTAGTTGAGTCCAGTTCATTGGCTATATTTAAGAGGGAGTTAGATGTGGCCCTTGTGGCTAAAGGGATCAGGGGGTATGGAGAGAAGGCAGGTACAGGTTACTGAGCTGGATGATCAGCCATGATCATATTGAATGGCGGTGCAGGCTCGAAGGGCCGAATGGCCTACTCCTGCACCTATTTTCTATGTTTCTATGTTTCTAAACCTCTTCTATCCATGTACCTGTCCGAATGTGTCTTAAACGTTGCAATAGTGCCTGTAAGTCCATGCCAACCAGCGATCACCTGTATCACTAGTTCGATCCTACACACTGGAGACAGTTTACAATGGCCAATTAACCTACAAACCTGAACGTCTTTGGAGAGTGGGAGGAAACCGGAGCACCGGGGAAAACCCACACGGGTCACGGGGAGAACGTACAAACTCCGTACAGACAGTACCGACAGTCGGGATGGAACCCGGGTCTCTGGCACTGTAAGGCAGCAACTCTACCGCTGCGCCACTGGTAAACACTCAAACCCGTTTTTCCTGTTTGGCGATAAAATTCCCGTCGGCTCTATTCAAATACGATAAAGGTTGATATTTTCAAGAACTTTGTACTCGATGGGGACAAGACGCGCCCGAAACATGGAGGGTAAGTGCGAAGGTAGGGAGAGAGTTGGGCGCAGTGGTAGAGTTGCTGCCTCACAGCACCAGAGACCCGGGTTCCATCCTGACTATGGGTGCTGTCTGTACGGAGTTTGCACGTTCTCCCCGTGACCTGCGTGGGTTTTCCCCGGGTGCACCGGTTTCCTCCCACACTCCAAAGACGCGCAGGTTTGTAAGTTAATTTGCCTTGGTATAATTGTAAATTATCCTTGGTGTGTGTAGGATTGCGTTAGTGTGCGGGGTGATTGCTGGTCGGCACGGACGCAGTGGGCCAAAGGGTTTGTTTCAAGAGAGAGCTAGATAGAGCTCTTAAGGATAGCGGAGTCAGGGGGTCTGTGGAGAAGGCAGGAACGGGGCACTGATTGAGAATGATCAGCCATGATCACATTGAATGGCGGTGCTGGCTCGAAGAGCTGAATGGCCTCCTCCTGCACCTATTGTCTATTGTCTATTGCTCTCTCTGTATCTCTAAAGTCTAAAGTAAAGTGTAAAGAGGAAAGCTACTGAGAATGAAAGATGAGTGGGATTGGGGGAGAGATAATTTATCCATCAAACGATGACACTTTTGTGATGCCCTCGAATTCTGATGTTATTGCAAAACACTTTGCAGCTGTCTTTTGTACAAGAGAATCAGTAACTTTTAAAATAGTTATTAATTTAATAAGAGTGATAACCTGATTTATTAATTCATGCACAATAATTATAACACCAAAGGCTCCCTGCTCAATTATATCGTGCGTGATTACATGGTTTCCAATTGATGCAGGCTCGAGGAGCAGGTGATTTACAGGTGTTGTAAGGTTCAGCAGAATTCCCTGCTACCCACCCGCGGCACATCCCAGCGGCCGGTCTGGCTGGCATGACGAGGGCCCCAAGAGTTACCGCGGGGCCGAAAGGACCCGGCGCTCTTTGTCGCCCACAGTGGGGAGGGCCACTGAAGAACTGAAGAGGGGCCCGACGTGGATTGGAGGTCACAGAGAGCTTAAGGGGACCCGCCCAGAGCAAACCACCCCCTTCCCCTCCAGGGGCCCACCCAAGGGGGACCCAGCAAGGGGCCACAGAGAACCAAGGGGGACCCGTGCAATGGAGAGCCAGGATGGCCGTCATGAACAAAGGGGAGCAGACCAGAATATGTAAACATTGTACTCTGTAAACACCATAATAAAGGAGAAAAAAATGTTCAGGGTGTGTGTATATAAACACACACACACACACGCACGCACACACACGCACGCACGCACGCACGCACGCACACACGCACACACACACACACACACACACACACACACGCACGCACGCGCACGCACACACGCACACACACACACACACACACACACACGCACGCACGCGCACGCACGCACGCACGCACGCGCACACACACACATATATATAGATATGCAGGTACTAGGGGGATATGGATCCTGTACGGGCAGATGAGATCAGTTTATCTTGGCATCATGTTCGACACAAACATTGTGGGCTGAAGGGCCCGTTCCTGTGCTGTACTATGTTCTATGTTCAATGCTTCTATGTTTTATATTATATGTTATATGTTTCTATGTTCTATATTTCTATGTTTTATGTTTAATGTTTCTATGTTCAAATTTCTATGTTAATGTTACCATGTTTTTATGTTCCATGTTTTCATGTTCTATGTTACATGTTCTATGACATGTTTATATGTTCTATGTTTCTGTTTCTGTTTCTGTTTTATGTTTCTATGTTTCTTGTTTCCATGGTCTCTGTTCTATGTTCCATATTTCCATGTTCTATGTTCCATATTTCCATGTTCTATGTTCCATATTTCCATGTTCTATGTTCCATATTTCCATGTTCTATGTTCCATATTTCCATGTTCTATGTTCCATATTTCCATGTTCTATGTTCCATATTTCCATGTTCTATGTTCCATGTTTCCATGTTTCCATGTTTCATGTTTCCAGTTTCCATGGTCTATGTTCTGTTCTATGTTTTATGTTCTTTGTTTCCATGTTACTATGCTCTATGTTTCCATGTGTTACTGTGCTCTGTGTCCATGTTACTATGCTCTATGTTTCCATGTTACTGTACTCTATGTTTCCATGTGTTACTGTGCTCTGTGTCCATGTTACTATGCTCTATGTTTCCATGTTACTGTACTCTATGTTTCCCTATGTTACTCTGCTCTATGTTTCTATGTTTCATGTTTCCATGGTCCACGTTCTGATCCATGTTCCATATTTCCATGTTTCTATGTTTCACGTTACAATATTCCATGTTCTACATTCTATGTTATATGTTCTATGACGTGTTTCTATGTTCTGAGGGCACAAGGACATGTGTCATGTCTCGAGGGAAGGTGCTACATCCAGAGGAACATGCAGCTAGGCTGCGACCAACCGCACAAGAATGTTTCTTGTTTCCATGGTCTCTGTTCTATGTTCCATATTTCCCTGTTTCTTTGTTCTATGTTTCCATGTTTCACGTTTCCATGGTCTATGTTCTGTGTTCCATGTTTCTATGTTTCTATGTTTCAAAGTTTCTTGTTTCCATGGTCTACGCTCTCTTCTATGTTCCATGATTCCATGTTTCCATGTTTCATGTTTCCAGTTTCCAGTTTCCATGGTCTATGTTCTGTTCTATGTTTTATGTTCTTTGTTTCCATGTTACTGTGCTCTAAGTTTCCATGTTACTGTGCTCTATGTTTCCATGTTACTGTGCTCTAAGTTTCCATGTTTCCATGTTTCCATGTTTCCATGTTTCCGTTTCTATGTTTCTATGTTTCCAGTTTCCATGGTCTATGTTCTGTTCTATGTTTTATGTTCTTTGTTTCCATGCTCTATGTTTCAAAGTTCCATGTTTCCATGGTCTACGTTCTGTTCCATGTTCCATGTTCCATGTTCCATGTTCCATGTTCCATGTTTCCATGTTTCCATGTTACTGTGCTCTATGTTTCAAAGTTCCATGTTTCCATGGTCCACGTTCTGTTCCATGTTCCATATTTCCATGTTTCTATGTTTCACGTTACAATATTCCATGTTCTACATTCTACGTTATATGTTCTATGACGTGTTTCTATGTTCTGAGGGCACAAGGACATGTGTCACGCCTCTGGGGAAGGTGCTACATCCAGAGAGGAACATGCAGCTAGGCTGCGACCAACCGCACAAGAATTTCTCTTTAATCTTTGCAACGAGATTTATTAAAAACACGGTTTTGTGGAAATGTTTTGATTTATGGAGAAGAGAAATTCAATTTTACTTGGTGTTGCTCGGGCTCTGCACCGCACCATTAAATGAATATTAATAGCCCATTAGAAAAAAATAGAGCAGAACCACCCAAAGTAATCCACTGAAGATTAAATTCTGGTTCGATTACAGTGATTACCAGAGTGTTCAATTTTTCATAAAAGACTTCATCGACTCGGGCTGGTCTTGCGATAGCAACTGTCCCCATCCTCAGAACCTTTCAAACACTTCGCCCTCTTCTAAATGGCAGTCACTGTACCCTCTAATTTTTTTTTCACGGCACAGTGGCGCAGCGGTAGAGTTGCTGCCTTACAGCGAATGCAGCGCCAGAGACCCGGGTTCCATCCCGACTACGGGCGCTGTCTGTACAGAGTTCGTACGTTCTCCCCGTGACCTGCGTGGGTTTTCTCCGAGATCTTTGGTTTCCTCCCGCACTCCAAAGGCGTGCAGGTTAATTGGCTTTGGCACAATTGTAAATTGTCCCTTGTGTGCGTAGATTAACGTGATGTGCGGGGATCGCTGGTCGGGTTGGACTCGGTGGGTCGAAGGGCCTGTTTCCGCGCTGCAACTAAAAACTAAATTAAATTTGCATGTTAATTGCTCATTAAGCTTCATGCTAGAACATTGACTGGTCTTTTGGTCTACGGTCCCTTTAAGAGAGATGATAATTGCCAATCAACCTCTCTGGCCCAGACACTGAACATCTGAAACTGTTCATTTTCATTCCTACAGATAAGCAGCTTTCAATTTAACATTTGTTTTTGTATTATTTTTAATTTCTGTTTCCTGATCTTTCTTTCCTTCTCTGCATTTCTTGCTGGACCTGCCCTGACTCTGAGTCCTCAGTCCTGGAACCTCTAAGGTAGACATTCCAATGATTCAAAGGTGCATCATTGTCACATGGTGACCGAGGTACAGTGAAACTCTCCTTTCGCCTACAGTTCCGTAGCATTATGTGTAGAAACATAGAAAATAGGTGCAGGAGTAGGCCATTCGGCCCTTCGAGCCTGCACCGCCATTCAATATGATCATGGCTGATCATCCAACTCAGTATCCCGTACCTGCCTTCTCTCCATACCCCGATCCCTTTAACCACAAGGGCCACATCTAACTCCCTCTTAAATATAGCCAATGAACTGGCCTCAACTACCTTCTGTGGCAGAGAATTCCACAGATTCACCACTCTCTGTGTGAAAAAAAACTTTCTCATCTCGGTCCTAAAAGACTTCCCCCTTATCCTTAAACTGTGACCCCTTGTTCTGGACTTCCCCAACATCGGGAACAATCTTCCCGCATCTAGCCTGTCCAACCCCTTAAGAATTTTGTAAGTTTCTATAAGATCCCCCCTCAGTCTTCTAAATTCCAGCGAGTACAAGCCGAGTCTATCCAGTCTTTCTTCATATGAAAGTTCTGCCATCCCAGGAATCATTCTGGTGAACCTTCTCTGTACTCCCTCTATGGCAAGAATGTCTTTCCTCAGATTAGGAGACCAAAACTGTACGCAATACTCCAGGTGCGGTCTCACCAATGCCCTGTACAACTGCAGCAGAACCTCCCTGCTCCTATACTCAAATCCCCTCACTATGAATGCCAACAAGGAACAAGAAACTGCAGATGCTGGTTTGCACTGAAGGTGGACACAGAGTGCTGGAGTAACTCAGTGGATCAGGCAGCATCTCTGGAGAAAAAGGATGGGTGATGTTTCGGGTTGGGACCCTTTTAGAATTTATAAGATACAGCGTGGAAACAGGCCCTTCAGCCCACCGAGCCCGTACAATAGCACTATCCTACACAATTTTTATAATTTTCCAATTAACTTGCAAACCTGCACGTCTTTGGAGTGTGGGAGGATATCGGAGATAGTGAAGAAAACCCACGCAGGTCACGGGGAGAACGTGCAAACTCCGTACAGACAGCACCCGTAGTCAGGATGGAACCCGGGTCTCTGGCGCTGTGAGGCAGCAACTCTACCGCTGCACCACCGTGCACCAGCACAGCAGGAGGGGTTGGACACGTTAGAGGCAGGAAACATGTTCCCAATGTTGGGGGAGTCCAGAACAAGGGGCCACAGTTTAAGAATAAGGGGTAGGCCATTTAGAACGGAGATGAGGAAAAACTTTTTCAGTCAGAGAGTTGTGAATCTGTGGAATTCTCTGCCTCAGAAGGCAGTGGAGGCCAATTCTCTGAATGCGTTCAAGAGAGAGCTAGATAGAGCTCTTAAGGATAGCGGAGTCAGGGGGTATGGGGAGAAGGCAGGAACGGGGTACTGATTGAGAATGATCAGCCATGATCACATTGAATGGCGGTGCTGGCTCGAAGGGCCGAATGGCCTCCTCCTGCACCTATTGTCTATTGTCTATTGTCTATTGTCAAAGCCGTGCAACAGATGAAGGTGGCAGCCTACCCACCACTCTCGATAGGGCGGCAGAGTGGAGCAGCTGATAGTGCTGCTGTCTCTCAGTGCTAGAGACCCAGGTTCACTCCTGAACTTGCATGCTGCCTGTGTGGAGTTTGCACGTTCCCCCACGTGACCTTCATGGCTTTTCTCCGGGTGGTCCAGTGGTCCCAAAGACGTGCGGGTTTGTTGGTTAATCGGCCCTCTGTAAAAATTGGCCGTGGTGTGCAGGTAGTGGATGCGAATGTAGTGGAACTAGTGGGAACGGGCGATTGATGGTCGGCGTGGACTCGGTGGGCCGAAGGGCCTGTTTCCGTGCTGTATCAAAATCAAAAATGCCACCCTTACTACTGATCCTGAGAAGACTCCAATAGAAATCATGAATTGAACCAAAACCCAGTTCGACTCTGGTCTTCAGACTGAACAAGGGTCTCGACCCGAAACGTCACCCATTCCTTCTCTCCAGAGACGTTGTCCGTCCCGCTGAGTTACTCCAGCATTTTGTGTCTATCTTCTGAGTAATCCTCAACTCTCATTTCTCTAACGCGGTTCTTCTAACATCATTTATTTCTTTCTCCCTGCGTCAGGTTTTAAAAGGACCCGTTAAAAGAAAGAAAGGCAATTATTTTCAATGCACTCCACAGAAAATATCACGGCAGAGTTGGAGCAAGCCAGAGTGTCCACACTTTCTGCTTGACCTCAGCAATGGGCGGCACGGTAGCGCAGCGGTAGAGTTGCTGCTTTACAGCGAATGCAGCGCCGGAGACTCAGGTTCGATCCTGACTAAGGGTGCTGCACTGTAAGGAGTTTGTACGTTCTCCCCGTGACCTGCGTGGGTTTTCTCCGAGATCTTCGGTTTCCTCCCACACTCCAAAGACGTACAGGTATGTAGGTTAATTGGCTGGGTAAATGTAAAAATTGTCCCTAGTGGGTGTAGGATAGTGTTAATGTACGGGGATCGCTGGGCGGAACGGACTTGGAGGGCCGAAAAGGCCTGTTTCCGGCTATATATATATGATATGAATTGCACTTATGTGATAAAAGACAGTTATTTATTGCGTGGTACTTGTGACCCGCTTTCTGAATCTTACAAAACACCTTCCTATCTCCAAAGTGCACTAACCAAATAATAATTGAACCTAGATTAAACTGAACCTGCATTTGCTTAATAACAATTAAACTCTGTGACCTTAAAGGGGATGTTGGCTCACCTTTATACATTATGCATTACATGCCAAAGCACTCCTGTCCTTACAAAAGGAACGAGTCTTTGCAATCAGTGCATACAATGCTCGAGGAGACATGGGTTCATATCTGGACACTTTCCTGCGGAATTAAACACCCTCGTTGGATAGAAAACACTTCAGAGGATCATATTTGGAGGAGCCTTAAGATGAGGACAACAGGTTTACCGCACAGCACTATCAATGTTTAGGACTATAAATATTAAACCTGGCGATCAACTCCTGCCAAACAGTATTGGATACTTTGACCTGCCTCTGCAACTTTTAATTATCTCGCTGAAGAAAAAGTGAATTGCAAATGTTATTTGGGAGCGTTCATTCACAGCTTTAAGCAAATCAGTGAAAGCCCAACCTTTTTAACATGCTTAAAACCAAATCGCCAGGGAAACGTAGGTGAGAGATCATCTGGGGTTAGTTCTTCATTTCCGTCAGGCAATTTATTTTAAATTAAAAATTAATTTAATGCGATCAGATGCTGAATATTGAGGAGAACGTGAGGTTTGGGGATAGAAACATAGAAACATAGAAAATAGGTGCAGGAGTAGGCAATTCGGCCCTTCGAGCCTGCACCGCCATTCAATATGATCATGGCTGATCATCCAGCTCAGTAACCTGTACCTGCGTTCTCTCCATACCCCCTGATCCCTTTAGCCACAAGGGCCACAACTAACTCCCTCTAGTTTAGATTCGAGATACAGCGCGGAAACAGGCCTTTCAGCCCACCAAGTCCGCACCGACACTCACACACTTCAACACACACGAGGGACAATTTTACATTTGCACCAAGCCAAGTAATCTACAAATCTGTACGTCTTTGGAGTGTGGGAGGAAACCGAAGATCTTGGAGAAAACCCACGCAGGTCAGGGGGAGAACTAGGGTTGCCAACTATCTCACTCCCAAATAAGGGACAAGGTGACGTCACCGACCCGCGCCCCACGTGACCTCACCCAGCCAGCGGCCACGTGCTCCCACTCCACCAATGGCGGCCGCCTGGGCCGGTAGGCGGGTTGCCATGCAACCTCCATTAGGCTGCGCCCGAGCCTAATACTGTCCTGAGCTAAAATGTCGGAAACCTGGAGTGTCGGGACGTAAACTGTCGGGGCCTACAGTGTCGGGGCTACAGTGTTGGGGCCTACAAGGGCGGGGCCTATAGTGTCTGGGCCTACAGTGTCGGGGCCTACAGTGTCGTGGCCTACAGTGTCTGGGCCTACAGTGTCGGGGCCTACAAGGGCGGGGCCTATAGTGTCGGGGCCTACAGTGTCCGGGCCTACAGTGTCGGGGCCTACAGTGTCGGGGTCTACAGTGTCGGGCCTACAGTGTCGGGCCTACATTGTCGGGGCCTACAGTGTCGGGGCCTACAGTGTCGGGGCCTACAATGTCGGGCCTACAGTGTCCAGGCCTACAGTGTCCGGGCTTACAGTGTCCGGGCCTACAGCGATGGGGAAAACCCACGCAGTGTCGGGGCCTACAGTGTCGGGGCCTACAGTGTCGGGGCCTACAGTGTCGGGGCCTACAGTGTCGGGGCCTACAGTGTCGGGGCCTACAGTGTCGGGGCCTACAGTGTCAGGGCCTACAGTGTCGGGGCCTACAGCGCCCCCGGGCCTAATACAGGACAAGGGCGGTCCCATACGGGACAAACCAATTTAGCCCAAAATACCGGATGTCCCGGCTAATACGGGACAGTTGGCAACCCCTAGGGAGAACAGACAAACTCCGTACAGACAGCGCCCGTAGTCAGGATCGAACCTTGCGCTGTAATGCTGTAGCGCTACCTCTGCGCCACCAATATGTTGGGTCCCATTTTCTTAACGCCCAGAATGATTACAATGACTGAATGGCCTAATATTCTGCATCGTAAATTTTCCGAAAGATTCTACGAAAATCGGGAAAGAGAAAGATTGTTTGAGAAATGCCTCACATTAAAAGCAGCAGCAGGTTGAGATGCTTGACTAAGATCAATGACTCATCTTGGCAGGAACCCTGACAACATTTGGATTTCAGACGTTTCAGAGTGCAGATATTCAGACGGAAATCTCCTACCACAACCCCACAGAGAACGGAAAATTCTGTAAGCTGATACCTCCGACAATTCATCTCGAGAAAGACCCAGCTTGCTAAAGCACATAGAGTTTTTAAAATTAAATTGGGTAGACAGTCTGAACCTTTTCTCCCAGCGTGGAAATGTCCAAGACCATAGGGCGCAGCTTGAAGATGAGAAGGCAACATCGAAAAGGTAACGTTTAGAGTTTAAAGAAGGTATAAAGTTTAAAAGGAGTCTAGACCAAGAGGACCCGTTGGGCCCAAACCTCTCCTGCATTGATGCTGCACCCTCTCCTCTCCCTCTCCCCCCTCCAATCCCCCCCTCTTCCCACCCTTCTCCCCTGCCCTCCTCCCTCCCCCTCTCCCACCCTTCCCTCCACCCCTCCTCCCTCCCCCTCCCCCTCCCCTCCTCCGTCCCCCTCCCCTCCACCCTCCTCCCACCCTTCCCCCACCCCCCTTCCCTCCCCCCTACTCCATCCCCCCTCCTCCCACCCTTCTCCCAACCTCTCCTCCCTCCCCCTCCCCCTCCACCCCCCTCCCACCCTCCCCTCCACCCCCCTCCCCTCCCCCCCACTCCACCCCCCTCAATCCCCCTTATCCTCCTCCCTCCCCCCCACTCCCTCCCTCCCCCCACTCCCTCCCTAGGAGATAGATTTAAACTTTAAAATGTGAATAACTTTAAAAACATAACACCGATTTCAATGGAACTTCTTCCATTGGCACCAAAGGGACAGCGGTGAGTGAGGTGGGCCCAAAGTTGTCGCGCTATCGTGTACCGTCTTGGCTGTAGTTCAGGAACAAACAAACAAACTAACGAGAGTTTCAGTATATAGATGTGCGGGGAATGTTTTTTTCTTGCTGAGAGAGTGGTGGGTGCCTGGAACACTCTGCCAAGGGATGGTAGTGGTGGAGGCAGGTTTGATAGAAGCATTTTAAGAAGCTTTTGGATAGGCACATGGATATTTTCACGGAATGGATGGAAATGGATCAAGTGCAGGCAAATGAGAGCACTAACACAACCCTACACACACTAGGGACAATTTGTCTTTACAATTTAACTGAAGAAGGGAGTGACCGGGGTGAGAGTACTGTGTGCAGTTTTGGTCTCCAAATTTGAGGAAGGATATTCTTGCTATGGAGGGCGTGCAGCGTAGGTTCACTAGGTTAATTCCCGGAATGGCGGGACTGTCGTATGTTGAAAGGCTGGATCGATTGGGCTTGTATACACTGGAATTTAGAAGGATGAGGGGGGATCTTATTGAAACATATAAGATAATTAGGGGATTGGACACATTAGAGGCAGGAAACATGTTCCCAATGTTGGGGGAGTCCAGAACAAGGGGCCACAGTTTAAGAATAAGGGGTAGGCCATTTAGAACGGAGATGAGGAAGAACTTTTTCAGTCAGAGAGTGGTAAAGGTGTGGAATTCTCTGCCTCAGAAGGCAGTGGAGGCCAGTTCGTTGGATGCTTTCAAGAGAGAGCTGGATAGAGCTCTTAAGGATAGCGGAGTGAGGGGGTATGGGGAGAAGGCAGGAACGGGGTACTGATTGAGAGTGATCAGCCATGATCGCATTGAATGGCGGTGCTGGCTCGAAGGGCTGAATAGCCTCCTCCTGCACCTATTGTCTATTGTCTATTGAGACTGGTCCTTGATTATGCTGCTGGCCTTGCCGAGGCAGCGTGAGATGTAGATGGAGTCAATGGAAGGGAGGTTGGTTTGTGTGATGGTCCGGGCTACGTCCACACCTCTCTGCAATTTCTTGCGGGTCTTGGATGGGGTAGTTCCCAAACCGTGCTGCGATGCATAAGGTTATAAGTGATAGGAGCAGAATGAGGCCATTCAGCCCATCAAGTCTATTCCGCCATTCAATTGTGGCTGATCTATCTCTCCCTCCTAACCCCATTCTCCTGCCTTCTCCCCATAACCCCTGACACCCGCACTAATCAAGAATCTGTCTATCTCTGCCTTAAAAATATCCATTGACTTGGCCTCCACAGCCTTCTGTGGCAATGAATCACCACAGATTCCACCACGATCTTACGAGATGAATGCCGATTGAATGCATTCTGCAGTGCATCCGTAGAAGATTAGCCTGGAGAATATTAATGGGAGACAAATGTATACCTGGAGCCCCTCTTTATTAAACTGCAATGTGGCTCCACAGCTTGAGGTTTCGGGAGCTGGGAGGTGTTGCAGAAGGTTGTGATGTCCAAGTAGTTCATTTCCACAATTTCCTCCTATGTTCACAGCTCTGAATTCTCTGGCCTGCAGTGGTAAGAACAGAGGCCCCAGATCGGATTATCCTTTGAATCCCGTCCACTTCAAAACCTTCTGGTGAGCACTAGGAAAAGATTAGCAAGTCCATAAAAAAACTGCAAGCCTAGCACCATGGTTTATTTCCAGAGGATTAGAACTGAAAGGCAGTGAAGTTATGTTAAAATGTGCATCGAACTTTGATTAGACCACACTTGGAGAATTGTGTTCAGTTTGGGTCACCATAATACAAGGGGCAATAAGGAGTCAATGGGGAAGGTGCAAAATCATTTAAATAATATTACCAAAATCAGGAGAGAGAAAGAAAATGCACAGCTTGAGTTATTTTTTCACTACAGTATAGAGAAAACTGAAATATTTACTGGCTTTTATTAAACTACGAATAGTTTGCGAGAAGATAGACACAAAAAGCTGGAGTAACTCAGCGGGACTGGCAGCATCTCTGGAGAGAAGGAATGGGAGACGTTTCGGGTCGAGACCCTTCTTCAGACTGAGAATCGGGGAGAGGAAAATGGGAGATAGTACAGTTTGTACAGGTTTGCTAGATTGGATTCTAATTCAACAGGATTATAAATTCAGCATTTAAAAATATATATGTTTTATATATATATATGTGTGTGTGTGTGTGTGAGTGTGTGTGTGTGTGTGTGTGTGTGTGTGTGTGTGTGTGTGTGTGTGTGTGTGTGTGTGTGTGTGTGTGTGTGTGTGTGTGTGTGTGTGTGTGTGTGTGTGTGTGTGTGTGTGTTCTATATATACGTTCTATATATACATTCTATAAACATTATACATGTGTTCAATATACATGTAGACAGACACAAAATGCTGGAGTAACTCAGCAGGTCAGGCAGCATCTGTGGATAGAAGGAATGGGTAACATTTCGGGTCGAGACCCTTCTTCAAACATGTTCTATTTATACGTTCTCTCTATATATATAAATGTATTTAAAAGTTCAGTGTGTATATATATTAATTTAATATATGAACATTTTAAATATTAGAAAAAAATATATATATAAATCACACACACACACATATATATATATATTAGATCACACACACACACACATATATATATATATATATATATATATATATATATATATATATATATATATATATATATATATGTGTGTGTGTGATCTAATATATATATATATGTGTGTGTGTGTGATTTATATATATATTTTTTTCTAATATTTAAAATATTAAAAATATATATATAGATCACACACACACACATATATATATATATATATATATATATATATATATATATGTGTGTGTGTGTGATCTATATATATATTTTTTTCTAATATTTAAAATGTTCATATATTAAATTAATATATATACACACACTGAACTTTTAAATACATTTATTTTTAAAAGCTCAGTATACACATATATATTCACATTCACGTATATATATTCACGTCTATATACATATACACACACATATATATACACACATATATATTCTTTACTATATTTAACTTTTTTGTACAATCAAACAAACAATAATAGTGCAAAGACTAAAACAATTCCCCCAAGTCTACGTAGTTTGGAGCTAGTTTGAAAGTTGTAGTGTTTAAAGGCGTGAATGCGGTTGTGAGAGAAAGATAGATCAACCACGATTGAATGGTGGAGCAGATTCGATGGGCCGAATGGCCGAATTCTGGTCATGTGTCTTATGGTCTTAGAGGAATGAATTTGTGTTTCCAGAAAACATCAGTGATGTTGAGGCTGGAGTGTTTGTGTAAATGGACAAGGATTCACTTTGATCTTTAGTCAGAGGGTGGTGAATCTGTGGAATTCTTTGTCACAGGAGGCTGTGGAGGCCAAGTCATTGGATAATGTTTAAGGCAGAGAAAGATAGATTCTTGATCAGTATGGGTGTCAGAGGTAATGGGGAGAAGGCAGGAGAATGGGGTTAGGAGGGAGAGATAGACCAGCCATGATTGAATGGCAGAGTAGACCTGATGGGCCGAATGGCCTAATTCTGCTCCTATCACATATGAGTGCATGGACTCATTTACTTTAATCACCACAGATGAAGTGATATTAGTTTAGTTTAGTTTAGTTTAGAGATACAGCACGGAAACAGGCCCTTCAGCCCATGCTGACCAACGATCCCCACACACTAACACTATCCTACACACACTAGGGACAATTTGCAATTATACCCAGCCAATTAGCATACAAACCCTGTACGTCTTTGGAGTGTGGGAGGAAACCGGAGCTCCCGGTGAAAACCCACGCAGGTCATGGGGAGAACGTGCAAACTCCGTACAGACAGCGCCCGTAGTCGGGATGGAACCTGGGTCTCTGGCGCTGTGAGGCAACCACTCTACCGCTGCGCCACCGCGTCATTGTTCCCTCCCACTCAGAGTGATGGTGGTGTCCAGGAAGCTGACAACAGCTGTGGCTTTTGCTGTGGGCTAGAACCTTGGAACGGCGCTCCTGGGAAATCAACGCCGCGGTTTGCTTTTCCCGTTCACACAAACACATGCAGGAACCGCGGGCTGGCTAAGCATTGATGTGAATGCTGCCACATCAGGCCCCTACACGCACACTCCATTACTGTAGCTCTATAATGGGCTGGCTTGTTGATGTTGGTGATACCACACTACATACCCTCAGCACATTCACACTGCTCCCTATCTTTCTTTCCCTCTCTGTTTCATTAGCGAGGCACTCCATTAATGGCCCCATCAAAATCAAAGAATATTTTTCAAACTGCTTCATTACTTCCAAACTTCGTTCAGTAGGTGCAGTACAAACTCTAGACACGTACTTCCAGAAACACCTTCAGCACAACATTCCAGAACATCTCACCTCCATGACAACCTGGAATTTAGAAGGATGAAAGGAGATCTTATTGAAACGTATAAGATTATTAAGGGGTTGGACACGTTAGAGGCAGGAAACATGTTCCCAATGTTGGGGGGAGTCCAGAACAAGGGGCCACGGTTTAAGAATAAGGGATAGGCCATTTAGAACTGAGATGAGGAAAAACTTTTTCAGTCAGAGAGTTGTGAATCTGTGGAATTCTCTGCCTCAGAAGGCAGTGGAGGCCAATTCTCTGAATGCATTCAAGAGAGAGCTAGATAGAGCTCTTAAGGATAGCGGAGTCAGGGGGTATGGGGAGAAGGCAGGAACGGGGTACTGATTGAGAATGATCAGCCATGATCACATTGAATGGCGGTGCTGGCTTGAAGGGCCGAATGGCCTCCTCCTGCACCTATTGTCTATTGTCTATTAACCTGAGGAGCACCTTCAGCAACAGACTGGTCCCACCAAGATGTAGCACAGAACGCCACAGGAGATCCTTCTTCCCTGTGGCTATCAAACCGTACAACTCCTCCCCCTCCTGTCGTGGGACATTGGCATCAGTAATGGAGAAGGGAGGGAGCTGTTAGACTTTAGACTGTAAAGATACAGCGCGGAAACAGGCCCTTCGGCCCACCAAACCCACGCTGACCAGTGATCACCGCATACACTAGCACTGCCCAACACACTAGTATATTTACAGTTTACTGAAGCCAATTTGCAGCGTAGAGTTGCTGCCTTACAGCGAATGCAACGCCGGAGACCCAGGTTCGATCCCGACTACAGGCGCCGTCTGTACGGAGTTTTTACGTTCTTCCCGTGACCTGCGTGGGTTTCTCCGAGATCTTTGTTTCCTCGCACGCTCCAAAGACGTACAGGTTTGTAGGTTAATTGGCTTTGGTTTGTACACTTGGTATAAGTGTAAATTGTCCCTAGTGTGTGTAAGGTGGTGTTAATGTGCGGGGATCGCTGGTCGACGCGGACTCGGTGGGCCGAAGGGCATGCTTCCGCGCTGCAACTCTAAACAATTAACCTACATACCTGCACGTCTTTGGGATGTGGGAGGAAACCGGAGCACCTGGGGAAAAGCCACGCAGGTCACGGGGAGAAGGTGCAAACTCCGTACAGTCAGCACCCGTGGTCAGGATCGAACCCGGGTCGCTGGCGCTGTGAGGCAGCAACTCTACCGCTGTGCCACTGTGCGATCTCGTCAGACGTCCCATCCAAGGTTCTAGTCTCCGGTTTCCACATTGGCCTCATCAGTCACCCGAGAACAGACAAAGTCGCAGTGGAAACAGGTCACCCTCGATCCCAAGGGACTGCCTCTGAAGAAGATTTATCTCCCCATCTCTCCCGCATCTCCATCCAGCTTGGCTGAGTTGACATCCATCCCCAACGTTTCCTTAGTTCCATCCTTTACTGTCAGCTTCCCCCCTTCCTCCCTCTCACTCTACCGGCCTGACTTCATCAGCAGACTGCCACCGATGTTTATTCCACATCATGACTCACACTGGTGTAACCTTCTCAGTAACAGCAGGCTGTTCAAAACCCATCCATCTCCACTGGTGTCAGTCGGCCATCCATCTTGTTGTAAACTCTTCACGCATTAAGAAATAGGGAATGTTAAAAAATCGTTGGCGGAGAACTGACACTGATTGAAATAATTGAAAAAAGTTAAAGAAATGTATTAAAAAAATAAATAATATATTTATTTTAAAAGCTGTTGAACGGCTGTTAATTAAATAAAAAACACAAACACAAGGAATGAAGAGATATAATCGGACATAGACAATTCGTTCTTTAATGAAGACTGCCTGACCTCATTTAATGGACTAGATCGATGCTAGGTTTGGCTGCTGTTCTGAAACCAAGAGCAGACACTGATCCTTCAGATTCAGATATAACAAAACATTTCTGGACTTGGAGATGGTTTCAGGTGCAGAGATAAAGCAAAGTTATGCCCATACCTCACCTGCAGTGCATTCTGAGTTTGCGTTTTGAGTTCAGCTTGTTGTCACATGTACCGAGGTACAGCAAAAAGCTTTTTTGCTGCGTGCTAACCAGTCAGCGGAAAGACAATACATTCTTGCTATTGAGGTCGTGCAGCGTAGGTTTACTAGATTAATTCCCGGAATGGCGGGACTTTCATATGTTGAAAGACTGGAGCGACTAGGCTTGTATACACTGGAATTTAGAAGGATGAGAGGAGATCTTATCGAAACATATAAGATTATTAAGGGGTTGGACACGTTAGAGGCAGGAAACATGTTCCCAATGTTGGGGGAGTCCAGAACAAGGGGCCACAGTTTAAGAATAAGGGGTAGGCCATTTAGAACTGAGATGAGGAAAAACCTTTTCAGTCAGAGAGTTGTGAAGCTGTGGAATTCTCTGCCTCAGAAGGCAGTGGAGGCCAATTCTCTGAATGCATTCAAGAGAGGGCTGGATAGAGCTCTTAAGGATAGCGGAGTCAGGGGGTATGGGGAGAAGGCAGGAACGGGGTATATCATATCATATATATACAGCCGGAAACAGGCCTTTTCGGCCCTCCAAGTCCGTGCCGCCCAGCGATCCCCGTACATTAACACTATCCTACACCCACTAGGGACAATTTTTACATTTACCCAGCCAATTAACCTACATACCTGTACGTCTTTGGAGTGTGGGAGGAAACCGAAGTTCTCAGAGAAAACCCACGCAGGTCACGGGGAGAACGTACAAACTCCTTACAGTGCAGCACCCGTAGTCAGGATCGAACCTGAGTCTCCGGCGCTGCATTCGCTGTAAAGCAGCAACTCTACCTCTGCGCTACCGTACTGATTGAGAATGATCAGCCATGATCACATTGAATGGCGGTGCTGGCTCGAAGGGCCGAATGGCCTCCTCCTGCACCTATTGTCTATTGTCTATTGTCTATGATTCCACATGATTTGTGGAATACTTTGCCACAGAGGGCAGTGGAGGCCAATTCACTGGATGAATTTAAAAGAGAGTTAGATAGAGCTCCAGGGGCTAGCGGAATCAAGGGGTATGGGGAGAAGGCCGGCACGGGTTACTGATTGTGGATGATCAGCCATGATCACAATGAATGGCGGTGCTGGCTCGAAGGGCCAAATGGCCTCCTCCTGCACCTTTTTTCGATGTATCTGTGATGATCGAGCCATTCACAGTGTACAGATACGTGATAAAGGGAATAACGCAAATAGCGTAAAGCCAATAAAGTCCGATCAAAGATAGTCCGAGGGTCTATGAGGAGTGATGACAGTGAATTTCCAAAATCCCAGCCCAAGAGTTATCTTTCTATGGGAATCAGTTTTCTGATGGTACTTCTTTCAATGTACTAGATGGACCCTTAAACTTTTCCAAATCAGACCCTCAGAACAGGCGTAATGTTTGGGAAGGAACTGTAGATACGATTCGATACGATAGAACTTTATTTATCCCAGGAGGGAAATTGATCTGATCAAAACACATAGAAAAATAGAAAATAGGTGCAGGAGGCGGCCATTTGGCCCTTCGAGCCAGCGCCGCCATTCATTGTGATCATGGCTAATCGTCCACAATCAATAACCCGTACCTGCCTTCTCCCCATGTCCCTTGATTCCACGAGTCCCTAGAGCTCTATCTAACTTGCTCTTAAATTCATCCAGTGATTTGGCCTCCACTGCCCTCTGTGGCCGAGAGTTCCACAAATTCACAACTCTCTGGGTGAAAAAGTTCCTTCTCACCTCAGTTTTAAATGGCCTCCCCTTTATTCTAAGACTGTGTGGCCCCTGGTTCTGGACTCGCCCAACATTGGGAACGATTTTTCTCCATCTAGCTTGTCCAGCCCTTTTATAATTGTATATGTTTCTATAAGATATAATTTTATATGTTTCTATAAAACACAAAATACATGAAACATGAAATTAAAGTTGAAAGTCCAAGATTGGGGGTGTGCAAAGATTGGGGGCCAATGGGGAGGGGAGTCAGTCTACCCCATGACAGAAGGGGGTGGAGTTGTACAGCTTGATAGCCACAGGGAAGAATGATCTCCTGTGGCGATCGTTCTGTGCTGCATCTTGGTGGGACCAGTCTGTTGCTGAAGATGCTCCTCATGTTGAGGGGGTGAGCTGGATTGTCCAGGATGCTCTGCAGTTTGAGGAGCATCCTTCCCTCCAAGACCATCTCCCGTGAATTCAGATGCTGCTTTAAACCAAAGATGGACACAAAAAGCTGGAGTGTAACTCAGCGGGACAGGCAGCATCTCTGGAGACCTTAAACGTCACCCATTCCTTTCCCGTTGTGTCCATCTCCAGGCCAATGTTGAACGCAGGGCATGGAAGGTGGTAGGTTGCCTGTCGGTACCTGCAATCCCAGGTTGGGTCCAAACTTGGATGTTTGGAAACAGAGTCTGGAACGAGACTGAAGAAAGAAGGGTCTGGACGCTAAAGGTCACCTGTTCCTTTTCTCCACAGATGCTGCCTGACCCGCTGAGTTACTCCAGCTTTTTGTGTCTATCTTCATAGAAAAATAGAAACATAGAAAATAGGTGCAGGGGTAGGCTATTCGGCCCTTTGAGCCTGCACCGCCATTCAATATGATCATGGCTGATCATCCAGCTCAGTAACCTGTACCTGCCTTCTCTCCATACCCCCTGATCCCTTTAGCCACAAGGGCCACAGCTAACTCCCTCTTAAATATAGCCAATGAACTGGCCTCAACTACCTTCTGTGGCGGAGAATTCCACAGACTCACCACTCTCTGTGTGAAGAAATGTTTTCTCATCTCGGTCCTAAAAGACTTCCCCCTTATCCTTAAGCTGTGACCCCTGGTTCTGGACTTCCCCAACATCGGGAACAATCTTCCCGCATCTAGCCTCTCCAACCCCTTAAGAATTTTATATGTTTCTATAAGATCCCCCCTCAGTCTTCTAAATTCCAGCGAGTACAAGCCGAGTCTATCCAGTCTTTCTTCATATGTAAGTCCCGCCATCCCATGGATCAACCTGGTGAACCTTCTCTGTACTTCCTCTAAGGCTAGAATGTCTTTCCTCAGATTAGGAGACCAAAACTGTACGCAATACTCCAGGTGCGGTCTCACCAAGGCCCTGTACAACTGCAGCAGAACCTCCCTGCTCATATACTCAAACCCTTTTGCTATGAATGCCAACATACCATTCGCTTTCTTCACTGCCTGCTGCACCTGCACGCTTGCTTTCAATGACTGGTGTACCACGACACCCAGGTCACGTTGCATCTCCCCTTTTCCTAATTGGCCACCATTCAGGTAATACTCTGCTTTCCTGTTCTTGCCGCCAAAGTGGATAACCTCACATTTATCCACATTATACTGCATCTTCAAAACAGGCGTGCTCACTTCTCAACAACCTTCCAGCCTTTCTCAGTCCTGTCTTGACAATTGCTTCTCCTGATGCCTTTCCAACTTTCAATGACTTAATTGCCATTAACTGCACTAATAATGTGATCAATTATTAGGCATTTTAGCTGCTTTCAGCACTTAAACTGTTGAAGATAATTTGGTTAAGGATTCAAATTAGTGTGTGAGAGTGCTGTCTGAATATAAACCTGCAGACATGGTAACTTGGCAGGAGCAGAGTGATTAGCAACAATAGCATTGTTAAATAACCATATTTTTATACTGCAAAAGCTCAGGGTGGTGATACCACACACACACACAGACAGGGACACACATGCACGTATGCACACATATACATAGGAGAGTATTTAGGCACAGGCAAAATCAGACACAGACACATATGTCCCACGCCACCAGAAGCAGAGACACGCAGACACACACACAAACACAGACATGCACACGCACGCGCACACACACACACACACACACACACACACACACACACGCACACACACACACACACACAGTAATATAGACACACACACACACACACACACATATACAGAGAGACACACACACACACACAGACGCGCACCCACGCACACACACACACGCACACACACACACACACACACAGTAATATAGACACACACACACACACATATACAGAGAGGCACACACACACACACACACACACACACACACACATTCATGGAAACATGCACACACACACACACACACACACACACACACACACACACACATGCACAGACGTGCACCCATGCACACACACACACACACACACACACACACACACACACACACACACACACACACAGACATACACACAGATATGCTCATATATATATATATATACATAAGGTTCAGCCCACAATATTTGTGCCGAACATGATGCTAAGTTAAGCCGATCTCATCTGCCTGCACACCACTCTTGTATCTGCGACCATCACCACCCCAGTTCGTTGGATGCTTTCAAGAGAGAGCTGGATAGAGCTCTTAAGGATAGCGGAGTGAGGGGGTATGGGGAGAAGGCAGGAACGGGGTACTGATTGAGAATGATCAGCCATGATCACATTGAATGGCGGTGCTGGCTCGAAGGGCCGAATGGCCTCCTCCTGCACCTATTGTCTATTGTCTATTGAGACTCTGAAGGGACAGCTGAAAATGGCGGCGCGGTGGCGCAGCGGTAGAGTTGCTGCCTCACAGCGCCAGAGACCCGGGTTTGATCCCGACTACAGGTGCTGTCTGTACGGAGTTTGTACGTTCTCCCCGTGACCGCGTGGGTTTTCTCCGAGCGCTCCGGTTTCCCCCCGCACTCCAAAGACATTCAGGTTTGTATGTGAATTGGCTTGGTATAATTGTAAATTGTCCGTGGTGCGTGTGGGATAGTGCTGGAGCACGGGGCGATCGCTGGGCGGCATGGACTCGATGGGCCGAAGGGCCTGTTTCCACGCTGTATCTCGAAAACTCCAAACTCACGAGCTTTGGCTCTGAAAGGGAGGGAGGGAGGGGTGAGAGGAGACTGGGATGTGCAGGGTGCAGACACACAAGAGACCAGAACACTTGTCCATCATGACACAAGTGGTCTCACCAGCTAAGGGGGACCTGGGTTTCTGCCCAGCTACTTGCCTTGGGCTAGAGCCATTGATCCGTGTCGCAGAGTGAGTTGGATGCTCACAGCACTTAATCAAAGCGTTGAGGATTTCATTTTGTCAGAGGCAATCGATTGGCTTTGCAGGTCCTCTCAGCGTTACCCGATCCTTCTGGCTACCACCTCAAGGCTGCCTATTAAAGATGAAGGCTCTCTCCAGCAGTCAGTGAATTATAATGCCTCTGTGTCCACAGCTCTGGGAAGTGGGAACGGTTTCTTTTGTTTTAACTGAAGCTGAGAGTGTAAACTAAAGCACTGCTGGGCCATTTTATTAGTTTAGAGATCCAGCGTGGAAACAGGCCCTTCGGCCCACCGAGTCCGTGCCGACCAGCGATCCCCCGTTCACCAGTTCTATGTCTTACACAATTGTTAACTGTGTGTTTGTGTTGTCATTTGTGAGCGGAGCACCGAGGCACATTCCTTGTATATGTACATACTTGGCCAATAAACGTATTCATTATTATTATTATTACTACTACACACTAGGGGTAATTTACAGAAGACTATTAACCTACAAACCTGCACACCCTCAGCATGGGCAGGAAGCCAGAGCACCCGGAGAAAACCCTCTCGGTCACAGGGAGAACTTTAGTCTTTTAGACTTTAGAGATACAGCATAGAAATACGGTAATCACAAAAGTGCTGGAGTAACTCAGCGGGTCAGGCAGCATCTCTGGAGAGAAGGAATGGGTGACGTTTCGGGTCGAGATCCTTCTTCTGAAGAAGCATCTCAACCCGAAACGTCACCTATCCATGTTCTCCAGAGATGCTGCCTGACCCGCTGAGTTACTCCAGCACTCTGTGAAACGTCACCTATCCATGTTCTCCAGAGATGCTGCCTGACCCGCTGAGTTACTCCAGCACTCTGTGAAACGTCACCTATTCCTTTTCTCCAGAGATGTTGCCCGACCCGCTGAGTTACTCCAGCGCTTTGTGCCACTTTTAGTTCAGTTTACTTTAGAGATACAGCGTGGAAACAGGCCCACCGAGTCCCACACTGACCAACAATGACCCCACGCACTAGTTCTATCGACACAGTAGGGACCTTTTTACAGAAGCCAATTAACTTACAAACCTGCACGTCTTTGGAATGTTGGGGGAAACTGAAGGAAACCCGCGCAGGTCACGGGGAGAACGTACAAACTCCGTGCAGACAGCACCCGTAGTCAGGGTCGAACCCTACCTACTCACAAGTAAATGAGAACTGACTCAGAGCGTTACATTCCTCAGTGTAAGTTCATCGCAAGCTGGTTTCTCTTGCTCGTAGCAGCCTGTGTTCTGCACAACACCTTTCCAATACCTTCCTTCCTTCGTGAGAAATTGGTTTGAAAGCTTCTTCCCCTTGTGTAACTAATGGGAAAAACAATTTAGGTATTGGTTTCAGCTTTTCACAGCCACTTCGAACTCAATTAAAATAAGAAGTGCAAAATCCATCTTTATTGGCACCGAGGCAGTGGCTGTTGTGATCACACAGAGCAGGGCAGTTGGTAGAGCTGCCGCCTCACAGATCTATTAATCCTGACCTCCGATGTTGTCCAAGTGAGGTTTACAAACACTTACTGTGATCACCTTTCACTAAGTTTAGAGATACAGCGCAGAAACAGGCACTGAGTCTGCACCGACCAGCGATCCCCGTGCACTAACACTATCCTACACACACAAGGGACAGTTTTACATTTACACCAAGCCAATTAACCTACAAACCCCTGTTAATTGGCTTTGGAGTGTGGGGGGAAACCGAAGATCTCGGAGAAAACCCACGCGGGTCACGGGGAGAACGTACAAACTCTGTACAGACAGCGCCCGTAATCAGGATCGAACCCGGGTCTCTGGCGCTGTAAGGCGGCAACTCTACCGCTGTGCCACCGCGACAGTCCATGGTGACAAAGTATGTTCACCGGGGCTACAGTTTCAGTTTAGTTTATTGTCACGTGTACTGAGGTACGGTGAAAAGTTTTTTATTTATTTTTTCATTAAGGTTAGGGTTAGGGTGCTGCTTTTAACTCCCCCATCCCTATAAAGTATGTGTTGGGTGGTTAATTGCCTGCTGTAAATTCCCTCAGGTTTGTAAGTGAGTGGTGGCAATTAGGGGGTAGTTTAAATGTGCAGATGCTGGTTTACACTGAAGATAGACACAGAATGTTGGCGTAACTCAGCGGGACAGGCAGCATCTCTGGAGAGAAGGAATGGGTGACGTTTCAGCGTTCTGACCCGAAACTTCACCTCCTCTTTTTCTCCAGAGAATTCCCAATTTCCATTAAGATTCCAACACTTGTCTGACCCGCTGATTTACTCCAGCATTTCGTGCCTCTCTCCAGGGGAAGCATAAAATGGGATTAAGATAAAATCACCCCTCATCCTCCTATGCTCCAAGAAAGAGAGTCCCAGCCTGCTCAATCTCCCCCTCTCGCTCAGACCCTCGAGCCCAGGCGAGTAATCTGGGATAAGGTGCAACAAAAAATTAATTATTTAGCCAGCTGCAGTATTTACTGGAAGAAGAATGGGTCGACTGGGCTTGTATTCACTGGAATTTAGATGGATGTGAGGGGATCTTATGGAAACATATAAAATCCTTGAGGGATTGGACAGGCTAGATGCAGGACAAATGTTCCCCATGTTGGGGGAGTCCAGAACCAGGGGTCCACACAGTTTAAGAATAAGGGGTAGTATAAGAAAATAACTGCAGATGCTGGTACAAATCGAAGGTATTTATCACAAAATACAGTCTGAAGAAAGGTCTCGACCCGAAACGTCACCCATTCCTTCTTTCCTGAGATGCTGCCTGACCTGCTGAGTTACTCCAGCATTTTGTGAAAGAATAAGGGGTAGACCATTTAGGACAGAGAGTTGTGAATCTGTGGAATTCTCTGCCACAGAAGGCAGTGGAGGCCAATTCACTGGATGGATTTAAGAGAGAGAGTTAGATTTAGCTCTTAGGGCTAACGGAATCAAGGGATATGGGGAAAAAGCAGGAACGGGATACTGATTGTGGATGATCATATTGAATGGCGGTGCTGGCTCGAAGGGCCGAATGGCCTTCTATTTTCTATGTCTCTGTGTTTCTATGTGGGAGCACCTTTCCTTCATTACCTCTCGGCCACGGTGGCGCAGCGGTAGAGTTGCTGCCTTGCAGCGCCGGAGTCCCGGGTTCGATCCTGACTACGGGCGCCGTCTGTACGGAGTTTGTACGTTCTCCCCGTGACCTGCGTGGGTTTTCTCAGAGATCTTCGGTTTCCTCCCACACTCCAAAGACGTGCAGGTTTGTAGGTTAATTGGCTTGGTGTAAGTGTAAATTGCCCCTAGTGTGTGTAGGATAGTGTTAGTGTGCGGGGATCGCTGGTCGGTGCGGACTCGGTGGGCCGAAGGGCCTCTTTCCGAGCTGCATCTCTAAAACTAAAACTAAAAAATCTAAGACTCCAGATGACTGCACTCTGCCACATTGCAGAGCGATGCCCACAAACTACAAATCAGGTTTAATAAGGGATAAGATCAAACACCAGTAACACCAGATACAATTCATTTCACGAGATTGTAATGCCTCATTTAACTGACAAATTATCTTTCAAAAACTATAAATGATGCCTATATTACTGCTCTGTAGTAATTCAAACAACCACCAGTCTTATTTCTACAAGAGAAACATCATTAAAGTTGTCGACAGATTGCCTTCAGCATCAGTGGCCCGGCGGTTGCTGCCTCACAGCGCCAGGGACTCAGGTTCCATCCCGACTATGGGCGCTGTCTGTACGGAGTTTGTACGTTCTCCCCGTGACCCGCGTGGGTTTTCTCCGGGGTCTCCGGTTTCCTCCCGCACTCCAAAGATGCGCAGGCTTGTTGGTTAATCGGCTTGGTGTAAATGTAAGTCGTTCTGCAGTTTCTTCCTACACCTCTGGCAGCAAGGCGGGATGATCTGTAATGTTGTCAGTCCACCAGGTGGTCCTTGAAATAGATCTACCATGGGACAAATCCCACAAGTAAAGCCAGAGGTGGCGATTGAAACATAGAAACATAGAAACATAGAAAATAGGTGCAGGAGTAGGCCATTCAGCCCTTCGAACCTGCACCGCCACTCAATATGATCACGGCTGATCATCCAGCTCAGTAACCCGCACCTGCCTTCTCTCCATACCCCCTGATCCCTTTAGCCACAAGGGCCACATCTAACTCCCTCTTAAATACAGCCAATGAACTGGCCTCAACTACCTTCTGTGGCAGAGAATTCCACAGACTCACCACTCTCTGTGTGAAGAAATGTTTTCTCATCTCGGTCCTAAAAGACTTCCCCCTTATCCTTAAGCTGTGACCCCTGGTTCTGGACTTCCCCAACATCGGGAACAATCTTCCTGCATCTAGCCTCTCCAACCCCTTAAGAATTTTATATGTTTCTGTAAGATCCCCCCCTCAGTCTTCTAAATCCCAGCGAGTACAAGCCAAGTCTATCCAGTCTTTCTTCATATGAAAGTCCTGCCGTCCCAGGGATCAATCTGGTGAACCTTCTCTGTACTCCCTCTAAGGCTAGAATGTCTTTCCTCAGAACCCAGGTCTCTGTGACTGTGAGACAGTGGCTCCACTCAACGCGAGACTGAAGCCCATGGCAGGAGGCGGAGAAGATCAACGTCCCACCTTGTCTGCAGGGATGGTATCGATTGGAAACAGGATGGAGCTGATTGCAGCAGTTGAACGTGGCATCACGCTGAGCAGTAAATCTCCACCAAAGGCCGTCGGTGCAGTGGTCAGGTATAAAACACCATGATTCATTTCTGCATGCAACTGGAGAATGCACTGCCCAGCCAGCGGGGGGATTTCAGCTGCTGCTCCACCCATACGTCACGCACAAACAACAACAGCGCCAATGTCACCGAGCCCTTGGCTTGCCATCGACATCAAACTCAGCTCCCCGGACACACTTTCATTCGGAGGTCAGTGGCCCGCTGTATCTTTGGAGAGAAGCTCGGTGTTAATCTGCGAGCAAACGAATGCAAATCCTTGCTCCTCTGTGGGAAGTGCAACCTTCCACTTCCCATTGTGGACACAGCCCAGAACGGCACCCAAACCAACCTCCCTTCCAGTGCGAAGAAGGCTCTCGACCCGAAACATCACCCATTCCTTCCCTCCAGAGATGCACAGAGATTAATCCCCAGGATGGCGGGACCGTCATATAGACAATAGACAATAGACAATAGACAATAGGTGCAGGAGGAGGCCATTCAGTCCTTCGAGCCAGCACCGCCATTCAATGTGATCATGGCTGATCATTCTCAATCAGTACCCCGTTCCTGCCTTCTCCCCATACCCCCTGACTCCGCTATCCTTAAGAGCTCTATCCAGCTCTCTCTTGAATATGAGGAAAGATTGGAAAGGCTGGGCTTGAATTCACTGGAGTTTAGAAGGACGAGAGAGGATCTTATAGAGGGGATCTTATAATAATTTGTAATTATCATAAAATTATAAAAGGACTGGACAAGCTAGGTGCAGGAAAAATGTTCCCAATGTTGGGCGAGTCCAGAACCAGGGGACACACAGTCTTAGAATAAAGGGGAGGCCATTTAAAACTGAGGTGAGAAAAAACGTTTTCACCCCGAGAGTTGTGAATTTGTGGAATTCTCTGCCACAGAGGGCAGTGGAGCCCAATTCACTGGATGGATTTAAGAGAGAGTTAGATGGAGCTCTGGGGGCTAGTGGAATTAAGGGATATGGGGAGAAGGCAGGCACGGGTTACTGATTGTGGACGATCAGCCATGATCACAATGAATGGCGGTGCTGGCTCGAAGGGCCAAATGGCCTCACCCTGCACCTATTTTCTATGTTTCTATGTTTCTATGCTGTCTGTCCAGCTGAGTCACTCCAGCATTTTGGGTCTATCTCCCTTCCACTGACTCCATCTACACCTCACGCTGCCTCGGCAAGGCCAGCAGCATAATCAAGGACCAGTCTCACCCCGGCCACTCCCTCTTCTCCCCTCTCCCATCAGCCAAAAAGGTACAGAAGTGTGAAAACGCACACCTCCAGATTCAGGGGCAGTTTCTTCCCAGCTGTTATCAGGCAACTGAACCATCCTACCACAGCCAGAGAGCAGTGCTGAACTACTATCTAGCTCATTGGTGACCCTCGGACTATCCTTGATCGGACGTTGCTGGCTTTACCTTGCACTAAACGTTATTCCCTTATCATGTATCTGTACACTGTGGAATGTACAAACTCCGTACAGACAGCACCCATAGTCAGGATCAAACCCGAGTCTCTGGCCTCTACCGCTGTGCCGCTGTGCCACTGTGCCGCTTCTGGGCTTCTACGGTTCCTTCTGCACATGGGATACTGCCTGACCTACTGAGTTATTCCAGCACTTTGTGTCACCTTTGAGGGAACACTCTCTTGGCATCTGCTTTCATCGAGTCATAGGCCAACTTGCCCACACCGGCCAACATGTCCCGGCTACACTAGTCCCACTTGGCCCATATCCCTCCAAACCCGTCCTAGCCATGTACCTGTCTAACTGTTTCATAAAAGTTGTGATAGTTCCGGCCTCAACTACCTCCTCTGGCAGCTCGTTCCATACACCCACCACCCTCAGTGTGAGAAAGTTAACCCCTCAGATTCCTACGAAATCTTTTCCCCTTCACCTTAAAGTCTTTACAGTCTTTGTGAGCATGGGGCATGGGGCATGTCTGCTGCATCTGTTCCCTGCCCAATCAATAACAACAACACCATTCCATCCAGTGTTATTAGAAGGGAGATTCATTTTGCAGGCAGACAGCCTCGATCGATTTCCGGAGGATCTATTCCTTTCTGTGTTTCTGCAACGATTTTATACCAAATGTGATATTTTCATTAATTAAAACCCACAGCCTGCTATAGTATGCCTACAGAGGCCTGCAATGGTCTAACCCGATGCCTGGGCTGATGGGCTCATAAGATCATGAGTTCATAAGAGATACGAGCGGAATTAGGCCATTCGGCCCATCAAGTCTAATCTGCCAGTCAATCATGGCTGATCTATCTCTCCCTCCTAACCCCATTCTCCTGCCTTCTCCCCATAAAATCTGACACCTGCACTAATCAAGAATCTGTCTTAAATATATCCACTGACTTAGCCTCCACAGCCTTCTGTGGCAATGAATTCCACAGATTCACCACCCTCTGACTAAAGAAATTCCTCCTCATCTCCTTCCGAAAAGGACGTACTTTAATTCTGAGGCTATGACCTCTGGTCCAAGACTCTCCCTCTAGTGGAAATATCCTCTCCACATCCACTCTATCCAGGCCTTTCACTATTCTGTACGTTTCAATGAGGTCCCCCCTCATTCTTCTAAACTCCAGCGAGTACAGGCCCAGTGCTGACAAACGCTCATCATAGGTTAACCTACTGATTCCTGGTTGAAAGGAAATGACTAGGGGAGCCAGCTTGTTCAACACAACTACCATCGTTTGTGTGAAAAGTTTAATCCTCAGGTTCCTGTTAAATCTTTTCCCCTTCACTTAAACCTATGTCCTCTGGTCCTCGATTCACCTGCACTTGGCACGAGACTCTGTGCGTCTACCCAACCTATTCCTCTCGTGAGCTTATGCACCTCTATAAGATCACCCCTCATCCTCCTGCGCTCCAAGGAATAGAGACCCAGCCTGCCCAACCTCACCCTACAGCTCACCCTCAGAATATGAGGAGGGTGTCGCCTCTCCCACCTCTGCACTCCAGTGGCGGGGGGAGTTCGGAACGGCCTCGGTGGCGCAGCGGTAGATTTGCTGCCTTACAGCGCTTACAGCGCCAGAGACCCGGGTTCCATCCCGACTACAGGTGCTGTCTGTACGGAGTTTGTACGCTCTCCCCGTGACAGCGTGGGTTGTCTCCGAGATCTTCGGTTTCCTCCCACACTCCAAAGACGTACAGGTTTGGCTTCGATAAAATTGTAAATTGTCCCTAGTGTGTGTAGGATAGTGTTAGTGTATGGGGATCGCTGGTCGGCACGGACTCGGTGGGCCGAAGAGCCTGTCTCCACGCTGTAAGTCTAAACTAAACTAAACTAAACTAAACTAAACTGATGAGAGGGGATCTTATCGAAACATATAAAATTCTTAAGGGATTGGACAGGCTAGATGCAGGAAATATGCTCCTGATGTTGGGGGAGTCCGGAACCAGGGGCCACAGTTTAAGAATAAGGGGTAGGCCATTTAGAACGGAGATGAGGAAGAACATTTTCAGTCAGAGAGTTGTGAATCTGTGGAATTCTCTGCCACAGAAGGCAGTGGAGGCCAATTCTCTGGATGCTTTCAAGAGAGAGTTAGATAGAGCACTTAATGATAGTGGAGTCAGGGGGTATGGGGAGAAGGCAGGAACGGGGTACTGATTTTAGATGGGGGTGCTGGCTCGAAGGCCTACTCCTGCACCTAGTTTCTATGTTTCTAAACTAAACTGAAATAAACTGCAGCAGGTAGTCCATGCTACTTCTCTCTGTAGAATCTGCTTGTCTGGACATGACTGAGATCTTCAGTAATGACGATTGGGTGCCGTTTCAGAGACCCAAGGGCCCATGTAAATGCCAGCAAATAAGGAACGTGCAAGGATAAAATAACAATCAGTTTCTCAGGGGATAGAAATGATTATCTCTGACCCATCAGCATCACCAGAAGCAGTTCAGTACAAAGCCCAAGGGTATTTACCACAGTTTTTATTTGGCATCTTTAATGTGATAAGGGATCTCGAGGGTAGTCTGCAGGAATCTTATCAAAGGCAATTAGACCGTCAAAGACGACGCTAAGACACGTTAGCAAACGTTTACCGTTGATATATGTTGTAAGGGGTGACCACGGGACTAGTGAAAGCATTCAGTGGTTTAAGGGAG
The DNA here is from genome assembly GCF_053455715.1 of Rhinoraja longicauda. NCBI lineage: Eukaryota > Metazoa > Chordata > Chondrichthyes > Rajiformes > Arhynchobatidae > Rhinoraja > Rhinoraja longicauda. The sequence goes on from NC_135989.1 coordinate 16,479,008, forward strand.
GGGTTCCGGAGAATTGGATCTAAGTTACTGTGGAAGATAGAACATAGGACAGTGCAGATAGACACAAAATGCTGGGGTAACTCAGCGGGCCAGGCAGCATCTCCGGAGAGAAGGAATCTTTCGGGTCGAGACCCTTCGTCAGACTTTTGCGTTCCAGGCCCTCACTCCCCCATCTTCAATAGACACCTCACCCGCTCTTTGTCTCTTCAATGACGTCCGTTTTCCAGGCCCCCACTCCCTCTTCTTCACTAAGCAGCCACTAGTAGGGTTGGCAACTATCTCACTCCCAAATACGGGACAAGGTGACGTCACCGCCCCGCGCGCCACGTGACCTCACCCAGCCAGCGGCCACGTGCTCCCGCTCCACCAATGGCTACGCAACATTCGCTAGGCGGCGCCCGGACCTCCGAGCCTACAGTGTCCGGGCCTATACTGTCCGGACCTAAAATGTCAGAAACCAAGAGTGTCGGGACCTAAACTGTCGGGACCTACAGTGTCAGGGCCTACAGTGTCGGGGCCTACAGTGTCTGGGCCTACAGTGTTGGGGCCTACAGTGTCAGGGCCTACAGCATCTGGGCCTACATTGTTGGGGCCTACAGTGTCGGGCCCTACAGTGTCTGGGCCTACAGCATCTGGGCCTACATTGTCGGGGCCTACAGTGTCCGGGCCCACAGTGTAGGGGCCTACAGTGTCAGGGCCTACAGTGTCCGGGCCTACAGTGTCTGGGCCTACAGCATCTGGGCCTACATTGTTGGGGCCTACAGTGTTAGGGCCTACAGTGTC